>NC_081569.1:137818681-137819269 GCF_022355385.1 Mustela nigripes
GCCGAGCAGAGAGCCCGATGCAGGACTCGATCCCAGGACCCCGAGATCATGACCTGAGCCGAAGGCAGCGGCTTAACCACTGAGCCACCCAGGCGCCCGAGTTCTACTTCCTTTTTAAAAACAGCTCTAGAACAGCCCACAGCGTGGTGCACCCTAGAACCTCCATCCATCTCTCGGCCTTTGGATGCTTGTAGCGTGCAGAGTTTTGTAGATGCCGTCTTTCACTGCGGCGGGATGTAATTCCAGAGGTGACACGTCTGGATCCAAGTGTAGGTGTATTTCAAAATTTCATAAATATCACCAGATTACCTTCCTCAAAGGCTAGAGCAGTTACCATCACTTTAACAACATATTTCTACTAATTATTAACTACCCAGAGACCCCTCTGCTTCTGTTTGGATAACTGCTCCCAGGCTTGGCACTTGAAACTGCTATTTGGTGAAGCTAGGGTTTGGAGAATGAAGGAGAAGATTTTAAAAGCAATGCCCTGGGGTTCCCTGGGTGGCTCAATCAGTTTAGCAGCCAACTCTTGGCTTCAGCTCAGGTCACGATCTCAGGGTTGTGAGATGGAGCCCCACGTCGGGCTCT
>NC_081569.1:137819369-138028014 GCF_022355385.1 Mustela nigripes
GGAGCCCCACGTCGGGCTCTACGATCTCAGGGTTGTGAGGCGGAGCCCCACGTCGGGCGCTACGCTCTCAGGGTTGGTTGTGAGGCGGAGCCCCACGTCGGGCTCTACGATCTCAGGGTTGTGAGGCGGAGCCCCACGTCGGGCGCTACGCTCTCAGGGTTGGTTGTGAGGCGGAGCCCCACGTCGGGCTCTACGATCTCAGGGTTGTGAGGCGGAGCCCCACGTCGGGCGCTACGCTCTCAGGGTTGGTTGTGAGGCGGAGCCCCACGTCGGGCTCTACGATCTCAGGGTTGTGAGATGGAGCCCCACGTCGGGCTCTACGATCTCAGGGTTGTGAGATCGAGCCCCACGTCGGGCTCTACGCTCTCTCTACTTCTTGCTCTGACCCTCCTTGCCTCTCTCTCTCTCTCCCTCTCTCAAATAAATAAGTAAATAAATACATCTTTAAAAAAAGAAAGTGATGCCCAAATTTGCTGATTGGAATGGGTCTTACTCTGTGTGTGTTTGCTCTTTTTTATCCCCTGCATTCTACAAAAAAATCAAAAACCTAAAAAAAGGAGGAGGCCTTCTCTCTACAGAAATTCCATCCTTTAATCTGTGAGTCCATGTGGGTGTCCCTGATGTACTTTATAATAAGGCACTTGAGAGGCTAATTGTATTGTATTTATAGCCTATAAAGGTGGCTTGCACTTTAGATGAGGAGTTTCCTTGGTAATGCACTGATAACCACAGGTTCCCAGAGGCCCACCTGAGATGGACATAGAATAATGCAAAGCGTGGCTTGCAGGAGACCCCCTAAAGGCACTGAGTGGAGCAGACAGACCACCAGGGAGACAAGAGAGGCCCATGCGAGGCCTCCTGTTTCTTGTGATTATTGTGACTTCTTGGTTTTCCACAAACCTTGGCTTTCTGGTCTGCCCTGAAGCTAAGCTTTGCGTTGACCCTTCTGAACTCCCAGTGTTCAGAGATCCCAGTGTGCCTGGAGTGTCTGACAGCCTGTCCCTGGGGTCTGGTCCGCTGACATCCGATGCCCCACATTTGAGTACATCTCCCTTCCAGCCATGCGATGCCTTTACAATGTCACCTCTCCGTTGGGGCGAAAGAAGTAGCTGGCTACCTCTTTTTACTTTCTTCTCTTTCTCTTCATAACCCCATTAAATTTTCCAGTAAACACCGTGAGTTGCTCTGGATAGGCATCATCTCAGCGTGTATGTGGCTGGTTTGAAGCGATAATATGAGTCAGCACTGACAGAAGACATTGTGGACATCGGTGTTCTAAGCATGGAGCTAGGCATGTACACACAGTAATTCTGTCCGTAGAAATAATGCTCTATTTGATAACCTCAGAGAGGGTTAGTGACATGTCCCAAACACACAGGTAGTGAGTGGCACAGGTGGGGCTTGAAATGAAGCGTCCCTCGGCTCTGACACCATCACCCGGTCCCACCTCGCACCACACTGTACTGGCTTATCTTCTCTTTCAAGGCCACGTATCATCTCTGCCTTCCCTTAGCCTTTCTCCTCCTCCTCCTCCTTCTTTTTAAGATTTTATGTATTGTTTGACAGAGAGCAAGCAAGAGAGAGAGAGCACAAGCAGGGAGAGAAGCAGAGGGAGAGGGAGAAGCAGACTCCCCACTGAGCAGAATGCCCAATGTGGGGCTCGATCCTGGGACGCTTGAGATCATGACCTGAGCAGAAGGCAGATGCTTCACCGACTGAGCCACCCAGGTGCCACCCCCCACCCCCAGCTCTTCTTCATCCTTAGTCTTATCATCTGGTAGAGTGAGCACCTACTGGGTGCCAGGTGCTGGGCCAGTGCCTTCACAGACCTGGTTGCCAGCCATCTTGTGTCGTTCCTGGAAGACAGGGACCCCACTCTGTGCATTTGAATCCCTGCAGTTCCTGGCCCAGGGCTGACGGCGTGGTGTAACCTCACTCCCTTCTTTCTTCCCCTCCCCACCAGCATTCTGAACACAAATGACTGATCATTGCTTGCTCATCTTTTGCTTTACATCGCTTATGCTCCTTTCCTTATATTTTCTTATACCTCCCTTCCCCCGTGCCTGGGACAGAGCTGTGTTTTTCTTATTAGTTAATTAGTTGATTCAGGACCTGTTAGCTCTTACCACTTCATGTGGCATGTTCACACACATGTGACCCTCTTGTGTGGTGTTGTCTCCATTTTGCAGGCAAGGAAACAGGCTCTGAGTGACCTGCCACCACGCAAAGGTCACACCTGTAGTAAAGGGGGTCCCAGCCAGGGAGTGTGCTCCCCCCAAGGGATAAGTGGCAGTATCTGGAGACATTTGGTTATCACCACTGAGGAACAGCTACCGCCCTGCAGGGCATAGAGGATAAGGGATGCCATTGGACAACCCACGATGCGCAGCACGGCCCCCACAACAGGATTCTTAAGACTAAATGTCAGCAGTGCTGTGGCTGAAGAACTTTGCCACAGGAGAAAGAAAGGAGACATTTTATGTAATCACATTTCCTACTTTTGGATACCTGAAAAGATACAGTTTTTATTAAAATGCATAATGCAGAAATATTGAATGCCATCTTTTCCTCCTGAGATGTAAACCCAGAAAACTACACACTAATTATTAATTAGGTACAGTGTACAAAGGACAACGCATGTTGTCATTCTTAAAGCGAAGGAAGTAAGCCTTAATTTCACATGAATTTTTGGATCAATGAATTTTTAGGTGTAACTTTTTAAAAATAATATATATTTGGAGAAAGAGCGTTCCCATGTGGAAAGACCAAAGGCAACATTTGGTTTTCTAGGACAGCAGTTCTAAGACACGGGTCTTGTGGCTCAAATTAAGCAAGAATTTTATTTCAGACCATGTGGTCTCCATACTCTAATCTGGGCAAAGGTTGGCTCTGGATCTCTTTCTATTACGAGCTCCTGATCTTCTACTTCTAACCCAATAAAGATCCTAAAAGAACAACTCAAGTTCTGCCTGTCAAGGTGGTGTCCCATTGGTGGGCAACATTGTAGTATGTCTGGGGCTTGTTTGAAAACACTCTATCAAACATAAAACAGGAGGTGATACCTCGAACAAGACCAACAAAATGCTGGTAATAAATGTGAAGCTAGATGGTGATAACACAGCAAGTTCTGTTTTATTTTTCTTTCTACTTACATATAAGTTTGAAAACTTTGAGGAAAAAGTGTCTAAATAATGTGTCCCATGACCATCTGCAGGGTGACAAGTCATGTACTTGTCATTAGATAGAACTCTTTTTTTGCTCTACCTCTGTGGATTCACAAGCAATTTCTTGAGCAAAATTCCACACGTGTGTCTAGATGATTGTTGAACCCAGGGGACTATTCATCACTTCAGGATTTTCAGGGAACTTTGAAAATTAAAGATGACCACAATATGGGCAAAGTATTTGAACAGACACTTCACAAAGGTTTATGAATGGCCAAGAAGCATGTGGAAAAATGCTAAACATCATTAGTTGGCAGGTAAATGAGATTAACACCACAATGAGTTGCCCTGCCACTGATTAGAATCTTCAAGCAAAAAGACTGAAAATTACCAAGTCTTAACAAGGATGAAGACCAATTAAAATCTCTTATATTTTTGGTGGCCGTGTAAGATGGCACTACCGTTTTTGGAGAAAGAAGTCGGATAGTTTCCCGTTAAGTGAAATATTCATCATCCTTATGACTCAATGATTCTAGGCTTAGATATTTACTCAGGAAGAATGGGGAAGTTAACTCTGCGGAAAGATCTATATAAGAAAACGCACTCATCAGTATAGCTTTATTCGTCATCACTCCCAACTGGAAGCATCCCACGTGTCCACCAACAAGAAAACGGACAAGAGAACTGTGATAGAGTCATGCAGTCATAATACAAAATAAGAAAGAAGGAACCCTTGAAGCAAATACATGGTAGGCTGCGTGAACTCGGTGAGAGTACATATTGTCTAGCTCTTTTGTGTGAAGTTCTAGAGTAGGCAAAACTAGCTTCTGATGAGAAAATTCAGAATGGTGACTTTTCCAGGGGGTGGGGGAAGAGTTCTACAAGGCAAGGCATGGGGAAACATTCGTTAATGACCTACAGCTTGATAGGAATTTGGGTTTCACAGGTGAAGATGTTTGTAAAAATTTTTACAAAAGGTTCGCTAAAGACTGGTCTATTCTGAACATTCACGTCCAGCCCAGAGGGAATGACAAGCGCCAGATTTTCCCTCCTACTCAAAACAAGCAATATGTGGACAAAACATGTAGAAACAAGAGGTTGCCAGACAGTGGATATCAGGCAAAGAAGGTCAGGAAAAGATGGAAGACAAGGAAGGGATCCCACAATTGTCCTGGTTTGCAGACTTGTGAATTTCCTGCCTCCACAGCAGGGAGAGAGATCCTGGCCATGCTTGCCATCCCTGGGGGCAAGAAGACAAACCGGAAGGGGCTGGGAGAGCCAAGTGGCCAGAGTATTGAAGAGGACAGAGAGACACAGAAGGAAAACTGCACAGTAAGCAGAGGATTCTTCTAGAGTACGGAAGTAAATGACCAGCATACATGTGCATTGAAATTCCCTGCGGCCAGGAAAAGAGCCCTTTGACTGGAGGATACGTAATAGTGTTTGGTCTTCAGAGAGGGCTGGGCATAGCGCCTGTTTCCATGAGCCACACTGAGAAACTGCATAGTTATAGGGCCCTGGGTCGAGTACACAGACGGGTCTTGCCTTGACAGTGGAGGATGGCACTGAGCATTGCTCTGGTGCCACATTACAAATCTGAAAAATAACACTCTAAAGGATCAGACTCTGCTGAAGGACCTTAATTGTGTCCTAGGAAAGAGCTCAAGAACATTTACAGGAATACAGAAATACCCAGTCTCCCAAAAAGAAAAAAAAAAAAAAGGTAAAATCCATTATGTCTGGAATCTGATCAAAGATTACCAGGCATGCAAAGAAGCAGGGAAATACCACCTGTTAGGGGGAGAAAAGTCAAAATGGAAACTGATGTAATTGACACAAACACTAGAACTAGCAGAAAATGTATTAAAAGAACGGTTATAACCACACTCCATATGCCCACAGAGTTCAGTAGAGACACGGGAGATATAAAAAGACCCAAACTGACCTTCTAGAGATGAAAGATAAAATTACAGTATGTAAAATAAAAAAAAAAATACTGGATGGAATTAACGGATGGGATTCAATGTCTACATTGAAGAAAACATTAGTAAACGTGAAAACACAGCAATAAAACTGTTCAAAATGAGACACAGAGAGAGGAGGAAATTGAAAATGGTATTAGCAGACCGTCTGTGAGCTGTGGGAGAACTTCACGTAGCTTATTATATGGGTGATGGATGGGGTCCCCAAAGGAAGGTGGACTGAGGTGGGAACAGAAACGTGTCTGAAAAAATAATCACACATTTTCCAAACTTGTTGAAAACTAGAAAGGTATATATAATAAGTGGTCGTTGGACTGCAGGCATGAAACAGGAAGACAGCTATGCCAAGGCCCATTATAATCACATGGCTCAAAGCCAGTGATTACGAGAAAATATTAAAAGCATCCAGAGAAACACATTGTGAATGAAGGAGCAAAAGTAAAGACAGCAATACACTCCTCAGAAATAATTCAAGTGAGAAAAATGTGGAACAACATCTTTAAAAGTACCAAATGGGAGAAAAAAATCAATCTAGAATTCTGTACCCAGTGAAAACATCTTTCAGAATCAGAGGGGAAATAAAGACGTTTTCAGTCATATGAAACAGAAAGGAGTGATCATCAGTAGATCTGCACTACAAAAAAATGTGAAGGAAAATCTGACAGGCAGAAGAGAATGATTCCTGGTGGGGATCTGGGAGCATGCAAAGGTTGGAAATGAGTGGGTGTTTGTGTATTTACACAGGTGACTGTAGGTTTTTATTTAAACATCTTTCAAAAATTGAGTAATTAAAAATATTAAAAATGTAGTGTAGTGTTTATAACACATATAAAATAAAAGGTATGACAATACACATATTTGTGACATAAACCAACGCATATCTGTCATACCTGAAATGTGCAACAAAACACTAATTGTGTGTCATGTATGTACCCAATGCATGACATGGAAATATACTCTTGCAAGGTTCTTATACTATATGGCATAATATCTCCTGAAGGTAGACCACGATAGATGAACCCTAAAACCATCATTGAAATGGAAAGTCAAAGAGAGGTAGCTAACAGACCAATGGGTAGACTAAATGGAATCATTAAAAAAATCAGTGCTATTGAAAAGAAGAAGAGGGAAAAGAGAACACAGAAGGACAGGTGAAAAATAACTGACAATCTTAACAATTGAAACCTACCTAAAGCAAATCAGTAGTCACATTGTTGGTCTAAATGTAAATGGTCTGAACATCCTGTTGGAATGATTCACTCATTCCCAAATTGATGTGTAGACTCAGCAAGACCAAAATCCCAGCAAGGCCGGTTTGAAGAAATTGATAAACTGATTCTAAAATTCGTAGGGAAATGGAAATGATCTGGAGAAGCCAAAGGAACTTCGGCGAACAGCAAAGATGGCTGGCTACCACTGTTCCCCTTCAAGACTCACTATAAAACTACTGGAATGAAGATCAATCAGCAAGTACAGAATATAGAGTCCAGACAGTTTGGTCTTTCCCACAGACGGTGTTGGAAAAACTGGATGGCCACACATACACACACACACACTCACATTGGTCTACATATCATAACATTACGTTTAGTAAAACCAGAAACTTTATAAACTTACAGAAGAAAAAATGTGACCTTGGATTAAAGCCAAGATTTCTTAGAAAGGTAACAAAATCATGATTCATTATAGAACAGACTGGTAAAGTCATCCAAATCCAAATGTTCTTCTTAAAAAAAAAAAAATATGAGGAAAATGAAAAGATACTGCTATCCAGGGGGAAACTATTTCCACATTATCTGAAGGTTGATCTAAAGGATTTGTACTCAGAATATATAAAGAACTCGCAACATTCAACAATAAGAAAGCAGACAACCCAGTAAAGACAAACAAACAGCAGATGTGAATGGACACTTCCCCAAAGAAGATACACAGGGGGCACATAAACACATGAAAAGAACTGGACCATAGTCAATAGGAAAATGCAAATTAAAACCACAAAAAGACACTACAACACGACCATCAGAAGAGCTGAATGATAGGAACTAACTGTGATGAATGAAAGATGTGGTACACCCAGAGATTCAGATCTTCCCAGTAGCTACAACCACTTAGAAAATTAGTTTGGTAATTACTTAAAAAAATTAATCATATGACCCAAACATGGCACTCCTCGGCATTTGCCCAAGAGGAAGGGGAGCACATGAGCATCTAAACAGACTTGTAGAGCATGTCGCTGCAGCCTTGTTTGCAACCACCTCAAACTGGAAATAACCCCAATTTCCATCAACAGGTGAAATACAGTGCTGTATTTCTTCAATGGGATCCAGCAATAAAATGAGTAAAGTATTTGGATGAATTTCAAAATAATTATGCTAAGTAAAAAAAAAAAAAAAAAAGACAAGCAAAACAAGAGTACATACCATATGATTTCATTTATATAAGATTCTAGACAACTAGTGGCAGAAAGCAGATCTGTGATGGTTAGAGTGGGCAGGGAGGAAGAGCTTGTCAAAGAGCACAAGGAATCTTTTTGGGGTGACGGATGTGTCCATTGTCTTGACTGTGGAAGGCCGTCTCCTGAGTGTGTAGAAACATCAAACCTTACCAACATGTATATTTAAGTATGTTCAGCTTCTTGTATGTCAGTAAAAGTTCCATAACGTTATCTACTCATTTTTTTAAAGGTATGTTCATGTCATTGTGTGCAAAAACAAAGACTGGTCTTTAGTTAACGATAAACAAGCTACTGTGTTTTGGGGCGAAGTGTACTGATGTCTGCAACTGACTTTGGGATGCAGCCACAAGAGAAAAGGGACTGAGGGGTGGACTGAGGGGTGGACAGAGGGATGGATCCACGGAGAGGAGGGTGACAGCACAAACATACACTTTTTCTCTTTCCCTGATACAGATTTGCATAGCGATTTATTTCTGCCTCGGTCCCGTGAACACGTAACTATAAAATTTCCAGGTGAGATCGTCTGCCTTCACCTCTGATTTTCCCTCAAGTTTTGGAGCCACTCCAGGCCCTCCTTGTGGTTTCTCCTCATTAGAATCACATCTCCAATAATGCTAGAGAAGTTTCTCTCTTGTTCACGGATGAGGAAAGGTTTACACCTGTTTCACTGGCCACTAAAGGAAGCCCGTGGAAAGCCAACGCCTCAATGGACTGACACGGAAACATGCTCATGGCTGCTGTTGGTCTTCTGCCCACGTCTCACACTCATGACCTTATCTGGATGCTGTGTTCGCTTGTGGGGGACAACATAACAAAGTCCCAGAGACTGGCAGGGGAGTTCATAACAAAGACGTATTTCCTCCCTGTTCCTGGAGGCTGGAAGTCTGTGATCAGGTGTCTGTCTACAGCGTAGCTGGTTTCTCCTGATGCCTCTCCCCCTGGGTTCAGATGGCTCCTCTCTCTTGCCTTTTCACATGATTGTCCCTCGGTCTGTGAAAGCCCCTGGTGTCTCTCTGACATGGGTACCAGTCACGCTGAATTAGCGCCCACCTAATGGCCTCAGTTTAACATAAGGACCTCTTTAAAGGACCTGTGTCTAAAGATGGTTACATGCTGGGGTGCTGGGGGAGAGGGCTTCAGTGTATTAATTTGGGGGGGACACGATTCAGAGCACAACAGGTGATTAAAATGGGTCTCATACTCTACGGGCATTGGCTCTGTGACCCTTGCCTTTGGCCTCATATGCGGCAGACCTAACTCTCACCCGTGTGGTCTCTTCTAGAGGAGCCGGTTCTTCCCAGCTCCCCCATCTCTCTGCAGCTCTTCACTGCCATCCTGTGTCATCTGGAATGTCCCAGTGGCCTCCAGCTCAACGTCTAAACGAACCCTCTGATTCCTTCTCCACACAGCATCACACAGAGCCAGCCCTGAAGCACATAAGTGTGGTCACATCCACATGGCCGCAGTCCACGCCAGGTCAGCCCTTAATGGCAGCCAGGGTCAAATCCACACTCCAGTGTGGCTTCACAGCATCCCTGCTCGTGTTTCCAGCCTCCTCTGGTAGCACGGCACCCTTGCTTTCTGTACCCCAGCCACACGGGCTGCCTGTCTGGCCCGTGCTGTCCCAAGCCTCCTCTTCTCCTGGCATCTCCATGCAGGCCGTTATCTCTTGCCTGGACCCCCTCTACTCCTATTCTCCACCTGTTCCAGCCAGGATGAGGCTCACTTCCATGAGATGATATTCCCGGGACCACCTCCATCCCACAGCAGCAGGTTAGGACCTCCAGGGGTCTTCTTTCATTGTATAGTGCACTTTTTCTTATGCTGCTTTTCAGGGCTGCTATTAATCCTGTAGCTATGTGTTCAAGAGCCCACCTCCTCTCCTGGACCACCCACGCCTTAAAAAGCTGGGAAAATGTTCAACGGGTTCATTGTGGCAGCCCCGACGACAGCCAAAGCGTCACACCAACTAGGTTCTCAATAAATGCTTGTTGAATGAACGAAGGCACGGAAACCTTGAAATCAAGTGACCCTTAGTCATTTGTCCCAGTTTACAGATTATTCATTCTCCTCACCCCTGGAGCATTTTATTCCCGACTGTAAGTTTCATCAGTCAGATGACAGGCGATGAGGATAGAGACCAATGAGTCATTTTCTGAGCAGCTGGAGTTAAGGTCACGAGGGAGGGCGCGAGAAGGAGGGAGTAGGCAGGGAACAAGGTTAACCACTGAGCTTCTGTGCATTGATTGTTTTTGATGGAAATTCCTCATAGCCCCACTGCCCCATTCATTAGCATGGGTAGGTGAAGGTTGGATGTAATTTTAAACAACACTTTGAGGCATTTCTATTCTGGTCCTGAAACAGCTTAAATATTTTATGAGTTTTTAAGATTGGGAGAAATTAAAGCAAGTATGTAATCTTGCTCTGTGTGTGTATAAATATATACACATATGAAATTTAAATATACTCACACAAAATCTTATTGTAGAGAATCTCATAAATCTAAAAAAGATAGGGAGTCTAAAAAAAACCCTACCCATATGTAAACATAATATGAAAATATATTCAGTGTTAATTTCAGAATTTATTGCAATCTGCGGTTCATCGTTAACAATTGCACATACACTCTCCCAAGAGCGAGAGTGAATTTTTTAAAAATGAAATATTTTGCATAAAATATTTTGATATTTAAAAAAACCAATATAACTTTTAAAAACCATAAAAGAAATGTCTAGCAGGAGTTGTGAGGGAACAGTTTTGGGGAAAAAAAAGTCCTTTTGCTATAGGTTTTATCCTCTGAAAGTGGGACCAATGTACTAGATAATTATGTACTTTGGGATCATTAAGGGGCTTTTAGCAAATAATTTATCTAGTGTTCAAATGGGAATGTAAATAAATGAGTAATTTTTCCTTGTTAATTATAATTCTTGTGAATTACAATGTCTAGGCACCTCTCCAGGACCACAAATCCACCCATGAGTCAGAAAATGCCACCAACAATGTTGATTTTGCATTTGATAAAAGTTTTTTTTTCCCCTATGAGTAATCATTATCTTCAATTTTAGACCATTCTGGAAATAAAAACTGACAATAAAGGTAACTTCTGTTTAATTCCATTTCTTGTATGCATTTTATGGTTATATAATATGTTTCTATATCTCAATGAAGCAATTTGCGGCAGAGGTGTTACTTTTTATTAAGCATGTATTATGCGTATTTTATTACAACTTGCTACAATCGAACATCTTTGGAAAGATTAACTCGCAAGTCCCTATTTCTGCCAAAATGGAAAACAAAGAGAATACATTTCAATGTGATTTAGGCTAAGAAATTCCATAAACTATAAATTTTAGAACAATTGTGAATTAGATCTTATTTAAAATTTCAAAGTGTTTTGCCACAGATTTGGTTTGATTACCATATTATCCGGTTATGTGCATTAGCAAACGTCCCTGTGATGTGGTTTCTGTAAATGATCCTGTGACTTATGCACCCCACTTCTTTTAAAAAGCAAATGCAATTCACAAAAGAGGCTTACGGATTTGCAATTAAAATAGGAGTGTTGCCTGAAACTAGAGAGGGTGAGGTGGGGTTTGACCTTCCATTTGTATATAGTAGCAGGTCCTAATAGTATATGTTAACGTGAGCATTTTGTTTCAAATTCAAAGGAAAACAATTTGCAAGTGCAAACAGGGTAAGTGGTAAGCCTCAGGTTTTTGAGGATCTGAGGGGTTTGTAAATGGTAATTTTGTAAAAGGTACTCAGAGAATTCTAAGTGCGGAGGAGGAAGAAGACAGCTGAGACCTCTCTTTATGCCCTTAATGAAGGTTGAGACAACAGAAACCGTAAGGATTAACATTGTAGCTTCAGCTCCTGCTGTTGAAGCACCTACTGTGTGCTCAGCGCCTAGTCTGTACTATCTCACGCAATCCCCAGCAAGACATCTGCAAGATGGGCAACATCTCCATTTTAACCAAAGGGAAGGGCGGCTCACTCATGGTCACGTAGCCAGTAAGTGGAGGGGTGGAGATATGAATCACGGAACCACACCAAGTGAATCCCCAGGGGTCCCCTTCCTGCTCCCTGTCTCTGGTGGAATGGAAGAAGTCTGCAGCCAGTGATGAGGGAGCAGGAGGCTGGCTGAGGACAAAGCAAGAGCTGGCGCCTTGCACCCCCCCTTCCATCCGCTCCCCTCCATAGGTGTAGCATTGCTCAGGCACCCCTGACTGCCATAAAATGATAAATAGTGAACTTGCTGAGATCACAATCCTACAAGACTGGAGTCTCCCTTGGTTTGCAAATGTCCTTGAGATTTACAAACAAAGAAGTTACCTTATCAATAGCCCAAATTCCAAAGACACAGAACTCAGTTTCTCAAGCCTAATGTCACCCTCCCCTCCATAAAAACCGAAGGAGGTGTTAGTAGAAGGAAAAGTAAATAAAGTTAAATTTCTTCTAAACCTAAATCTCATTAACAAGGATGCTTGATGGCAGGAATGTAACATTCCACCAGGAGACTCTCAATTGTCTTTACTTGATAGTAACTAAGCCTTCAATATCCTGATAGTATTCTTTGCCCCAATAGCCCTTCTGAATACCCCTTTGTCCTCACCTACCCAACTCCTGCGTATATAACCAACCACCCCTCACAACCCGGGGCAGCAGCTCTTCCTGCCCACGGGTCCTGTCCCCGTGCTCTAATAAACCACCATTTTGCACCAAAGATGTCTCAAGAATTCTTTCTTGGTCATCGGCTCCGGACCTCAGCCCACCAAACCTCACCTAGGTTCTAGAACTTCATCACCAGTACTGTTCCCAGGGTGCGCTAGTGAATTACAGATGTTCTGTCAACTGCACGAATCTGTACACCAACATCAGCTTCTCTGTCCCACGTAAACACCGTGGTTGCCACACAGGGTCCGCTGAGCCCCGCTAACAGGCTGCTCTTTGTTGCACCTGCCCTCAGGTATCCTTCTGGGTCACCTGCTCACCTACCAAGAGTCACTTGATTTGTTCCCAGGCCTCCTGTCTCAAGTGTTCCTGTCATTTTAATACACTCATTTAACCAAACCCTGCATGTTTCATGTAATCCTATGAACAAATATGAAAAAAAAAAGTTGTTTCTATGAAACTTAGGATAAAAGCTTCCAAAGGATGCTCTAAAGGGAAGTCTCTCCAGACACTGCTGTTGAATTAGGTGTGGTCAGATAACCAGGCTAAAGCTGTGGAGGGGAAATGACAACCGTTCGGAAGAATTCCCAGTGCTAGTTACTTACCCAAACTGGAAACCAGAGACGTAGCACAAGGGATGTGGAAACTAGACCCTGGGGACCCGCGGTACTCAAAGATAAGGCATGAGTCCTGAAGCGGAAGTTTGGTTAATTCAAGTGTATTACATGTTTTCAATTAAAATGAAGAGTTTCAAGAATGATTTATTTATTTGGAGGGAGAAAGGAGAACAGAGGAAAAGGGAAAACCTTAAGCGGACTCCATGCTGAGTGTGGAGCCCAAAATGGGACTCGATCCCACGACCCTTAGAACATGGCCTGAGCCAAAATCAAGTCGGACACATAACCGACTGAGCCACCCATGCACCCCTAACATGAAGATCTTAAGGTATGTATGATTTTCTACTTTAATGGACATTTTTCATTAACTGACCGGCTAATGGTCTCCATATAATCAGATCATAGAGTTTTGACATTTAATTTTAAAAGTTCAGATGAATGAATGTGAAAAAAGAGTTGTTTCTATGAAATTTGTGATAACTTCTACCGAGATTTTCCCCTTGCAGAGCTCAGCACAGGTAGGGTCCAGGCTGACAAAGTGTAATACCCATGTAAATAACATTCATTGACTAGTTGCTTTGTCTCCAAGTGCTCAGATGACCTCCCTTTTACTGATGGGTCAGCCACGATGTAAACAGTGTCCCCCAGAAGCTTAGACCTGTCCTGGTTACACTGGAGAGAATGGGAGGCAGAATAGGAGTCAGAAGACATGGGTTCACATTCCAGTTCTACCACTACCTCTGAGAAGTCAGTATCCCTCTTAGAAACTATGTCACTGCTTTGGTCAAATAAGAATAACACTAGGTCCCTTGCAGGGTTTTTATTAGGATCACATGAGGGGGCTCAGGTAACTAGTAAATGCTATTTATTTCTTTTCCTCTTCTTTAAGTGAGAGAGGTAATTCACACATGCAGAAAGATATACAGTCTGTAAGACAGAAACAAATAAGGTGCTATGCTGGGAAAGGAGGGAGGGTTTCCTTTGGACTGACTGAACTAGGGAAGGTTTCCAAATAGAAGTCATATGAGCTGGGCTTGGCACCTACTCTGGCTTACAGACTTTAGTGCACAAAGAGCCAAGGAATAGAGATGAGAAATCACCGGCTGTGGCGTGGTGGGAAAGTGTGGGAGAACAGAATCGAGTGAAGGTAGAAAGGAAAGGTTTGGGCAGATAATAAAGGCCTCACAGGCTACACTAGAATGGTTGTACTCGACCCAGAAGGCATTCAGGTGATTCATGTAAAGCTATAGGAGGCCAAGTAGTAAGGGTGGGAGGTGGGCTTCAAGTCAAGGCTACATTGCATCCATCTTTCATTCGACTGATAGATCGATCGATCCATCCATCCATCGATCCATCCAACCATCCGTCCATCCATCCACCTACGCACTCTTCCTTCCTTCCTTCCCCCACTCGACCATCTATCCATCCACCCATCCATCTACTCATTCACCCATCCATTTTTCTCTTCACAAACAAAACAAGAAACCATAAACGTTCTGAAGATAGACTCTTCTCCTTCCCTTTCGGTGGTAACATTGCTACGGTCACCGCTCTTGCTACGAACACAGCATTTGGTAATGGGTGCTTCTATTGTTAGAGTCTTCTGCTGTTGGCCACGCATTTTTAAGCACTGTTGTATCTGAGCCTCACAATGGTCACTCTGGGGAGTCAGGACAGATAAGGGCATGTGGTTTACCATGCCCATCACGACCTGGCTGGCAGAACAAGAACTTGAAATGAGGTCTTCGGAGTCCAGATCTTTTCTGCCTTAGCTCATACCTTACTTACCACCCAAGAGTACAGACCTTCCAGGCTCAGGAAGAGGGGCCCCTGCCAAGTCTGAGGCCACCCGAGGTGGCCACTGAAGGGCCATCCTCAGTTACGAGCCTCTCCTCATGAATGAGAAGATGGCTGCTTCTCATGCAAATGTACACGGCGTCTGAATGCTGTGTGCACGGAAATGTCCCCATTCATAGAATAGGAGACAGCTGGAAGTAATCTCAAATGCATTATGCATTGTGATTGCATTGGCAGAGGGGTAAGAAATGTTAAAGTTTTGTTACAATAATAATAACCATTGTGACAATACGATTTGTTTTACTGACGCCCATTTTTGGCAACTCTGTCGTTATAAACACAGCATGTGACTGTACTTTAATGAGACTGCATAAGCTGAAGCGTGTTTACGAGGACATATTTATCAAGTCGCCCCAGGTCTCCAGTTTCTGGGGGCACGTCTTTCTCCATAGCTGCAGCCGTTTGACCTCCAGCAGCAGGCCCACGGTGGTCCTGGTGTGGAGGGCCAAACCCACCCCGTGCAAGGAGCTCAGGCCCAGGGGTTCTGCATCCTGGCTGCATGTGAGAATCACTGCATGTCCTTTTAAAAGTACCCCCTCCCGGGCACCACTGCAGAGAAGTCTGATTCCCTAGGGAGTGGGGCCAGGCCCTGGACATTTGTGAAAGTTCCCCAGCTAATTCTGAAGTGCAGTCAAGTGTGAGAATGGCTCTAACTTTGTGCTTCTCGGTCTGTAGTCTGTGTACAAATCACCTGGGAATCTCTTAAAAATACAGATTCTGAATCAGTAGGTGTGGGGCAGAAGTTGGGGTGGGAAGAGAGAGGGTGGACGGGCCGGGAAAATTTGCATTTCTAGTTAGGTCCCAGGATGCTCAGGATGCTGATTCTTGGACTACACTTTGGGTAGCAAGACTCTGGCCAGCCAGTATGGACCTCCATCCAATGGAAGTTCCTTCGAATCCAGTCCTGACTTAACATGGATTCAAATGCTCTGGTCTAGATAGTTCACCTTGCACCATCTAAGTAATGGATATCATAGCTGGGACTGCCATTGGATATGCCAAGGAGGAGGTGCCGTAGAAGCCTGGGGAGGGGCACACGTTCTGCCTTTCAGAAAGAAGAGGTCAAACAAGTAGACTTGACTGGAGTGTCTGGCAAAATTCAGGAAAGAATTATCTTTTTTCTTTTTCTTTCTTTTTTTTTTCTTTAAAGATTTTATTTTAAGTAATCTCTACACCCAACATGGGGCTCGAATTTACAATCCAAGATCAAGAGTTGAATGCTCTACTGATTAAGCTGGCCAAGTGTCCCCAGGAAGGAATTATCTAACAGATGGTTGGTGACATGTGGTAAGACAAGAGTTGGGTCATCAAGAATTAGTTCAGATACACCAGTAGGAAGTTACGGGGTGTCCTGTTAGTGTTCCTGCATGGGGAAGGCCTTGGAAGACTGTTGTCACTTCATCTGTCTCAAAGAAATATTCCTGGGGGTGCCTGGATGGCTCAGTTGGTCAAGCATCTGCCTTTAGCTCAGGTCATGATCCCAGGGTCTTGGGATCAAGCCCCACATCGGACTCCTTGATCAGTGGGGAGCCTGTTTCTCCTTCTTCTGCTTCCCCTGCTTGTACTCTCTCTGTCAAATAAAATCTTTTTAAAAAGGAAAAAATTTTAAAAAAGAAATATTTCGATTCTTTGAAATTAAAATATAGAATATAATAGAATCTTCAATTCTAGAAGAATGGAATTTGCTGTGATTCGCTGCCCAGAGTCACAGAACCCGATGTGAATGACTACCGTCCGACTGACTGCTAGCTCGGGTCACGCCATTGCATTCCCGTGACAGCTATCCCTTAGGTAGCAGGAAGTCAGTCTCAAGAAGTAGGGGATCTGGGGCTGAGGGACACACATACAGGCACACCCCACCCTGACTGCACAGCTGGGGAAGCAGGAATTCAAACTCGCATCTGCCTGCATCCAGCGTCCACCCGCTTTCACTCTCTGGTCCGTTGCGGAATGGAGGAGGCACTTTGAACCCGAGGAAGAGCTGCCGCCCTTGAGGAGAGATGCTCTGCCCTTGAACACGGCTCGGCGGGGTCTGGAAACCATGCGGCGAGGGGTGCCACGGAAATGACTGCCGTGGAGGGGACAGCAAGACCTTTCTTCGAGGGAATAGGTAAGAAAGTACAGAGCACGGAGCAGGGTTCCCCGCACACAGAAGGCTCTCCCCACAGAAGAGCTCCGGCTATTTTTATAAATGCGTTTGAAAAACACGAGCGGCATGACTCCATCCAGGTCTAGGAGTCGGTTACCCTCTCCTGGTTTGTACAGCACGCCCCACCGCTGTTCCACGTGGCCCTAGCCGCCCTGCACCTTGGCCGACTCCCCCTGCACAGCCCTCCGCCCTCTCTCTCTCTCAATCACGGGCTCATCCAGGCCAGAGAAGCCTTTCACCCTTTGTCACTCACTCAGGTCTGCGCCAACCTGAGTGATTTCTCCGATCACTGAACTTCTGCCGCTGATCCCTGTCCTGCCCGAGTCTCTAGTCATTTGTGCCCTTCGGAGGGGACAAGTTCCACACGTGCTCACCTCCTGCCTGGGGGCGGATCCCGAGCTCCTCCAGGACAGCTGGCTCCCGTCCTAGGAGCACACGACTTCCAAGGACGGATGCCTCCTTCAGGAGGAGATCGAGAGAAGGGTTAAAGTCCTTGCCCAATGTCTCTCTCAAGGTCCCCATCTCAACATGAAGTCTTTACTGGACACCACAGCTGGGTGGAAGTCTTCAAACGGAATGGAGGAAAGGGAGAACTCGAACCTCTAGGACATGTTAGCTCTCGCATCTGCTTATTTTGAGAGCATCACATTTGCTCCTGTAATCTCCCGGAAGACGTCCCTGCCCCGGGCTGGTCGTGACAATGGAAGTCTGCGGGGACCTCTTCAATCCACAGCTCCCTCTGTCACAGCTTCGAGACACAGCATCGCACACGACAGCACCACTCAGCCCACAACCCGCAAGGTGATGCTCCTTCCTCCGGGCCTGCTGTCTGCACGTTCCACCTGAATCCGTCTATACCACACCTCCCACCAGGTGCTCTGGTGCTTTCATAACTGAGGGATTTATCAGGAACCGGGGTGAGCACCAGCAACTCTGTCGTGTGTTGAAAAGCCCAGCACTCAAAGCTCTCTCAGGTGCTCCTTCCAGGGCCCGGGTTCCAGGTCCACGAGCAGCTGGACAAGCCAGACCACTCACCGGTGGTTCAGGGTCCCGTGTCAACCCAGGCCTCTGGTGCCTTTGTTTTCCTCACAACTGCTGCAAATCCACTTACCTCGGTTGACTGTCAGATGCAATTCTGGTGGCTTTAAAAAGCATTTTACAGCAAGCGTGGCCATCATCAGTGTCACAAGAGGGCTCATCACACAGTTGATATAAAAGTGCTTTCTAATTTGAAACACGGTACCAGGGCTTCTCTGCACACATCATGAAATACCGGGATAGTAAAGCGAAACTGACAAAATATATCATGTTGTGCTAAATCACATTTCATCTGCTAAGTGATTCTAGCATTGCCAGGCAGCAGTGGACACCAAAGGTGGAAGTAAAAATCATGGGAAAAGATTGACAGTCACAGAGGAAGACTGAACACTGAGAACGCTCCCCTCCCTTCTTCTGCAAAACGAGAGAAGAACATTGCTATTTGACCTTCTTGGGGGGACATAAATTGATATAAGTGCTTTGTAGGGTCCAGACCTGCCTACTCTCCTGCTAACCAAGGCTGCTGCAGGTTCTAAGGATTAAGATGTGGTTTTGGCCCCGTACGCCAGCTAGGACACTCCACAAGGGTGGTATGGCTTGCTGCTGGTGATGGCAGTACTCATCATCACCTAAGCAAATGGCCTGTGGCTGTCAGAAAGCTTAGGCTCTGCTGTGGTGACAAGATCTCAGCACCTCAACAAAGGCTCCTTTCCCACTGGCACTTAGGATTGCCAGACTTAGCCAATCAACATGTAGGATGCGCAGTTAAATTCAAATTTCAGAAAAGATTATAATATTTTTAGTGTAAGTATGCCCTGTGTAATATTTGAAATGGTGTGTTTATGCAAAATTAATTTTAACTGGGCATCTTTTTTTTTTTTTTAAAGATTTTATTTATCTGTCAGAGAGAGAGCACAAGGTGGCAGAGAGGCAGGCTGAGGGAGAGGGAGAAGCAGGCTCCCCACTGAGCAGGGAGCCCAATGTGGGGCTTGATCCGAAGACCCTGGGATCATGACCTGAACTGAAGGCAGATGCTTAACTGGCTGAGGCACCCAGGCCTCCCCGGCATCTTGTCTTCTGTGGCGCAGACTGATTCTCACCACATATCCACCATGGTCTACATGGGGCTCTGCCCACCTGAGTACCAGGTCAGAGACAGAAGAGAGTTCTGGAAGGTCTTGCACCTTGACTCACTTCTCTGGCCAAGAAGTGATGCATATTATTTTGCTTACAACTCATTGGTGAGAACTTGTCACATGACTTTGCCCAAGGACAAGGGGTTTTGTGACAAGCTGGAAAGTAGAGAAGCACATTCACGGCAAGGTGAGGTCTGCCTTTCTGACTGAAAACAGGAGGAGGAGAACCTTCTAGGAGCATAAATGGTGTCCATCCATTCAGGCTGTTATCAAAAAGTATCGTAGACCAAGTGCTTTATAAACAATAGAAATTTACTTCTCACGTTTCTGGAGGCTGGAAGTGACAGCATGGTTGAGTTCTGGTGAGGACCACCTTCCAGCCTCCATAGGGCTGACTTCTGGTTGTGTCCTCACATGGGGGAGAGCAGAGAAGAGAAGCAAACTCTCTGATGACTTCGATCTCATGTAATCCTCTCCCCTCCCAAAAACCCCAACCGCTAACACCATCACAGTGGTGGGGGGAGCATTCCAATGTATGAATTCTAGGGGGACACAAACATTCAGTCCATAACAAATTGTATCTCCTTTTGGATTGTGCCCATCATGGTCAGCAGAAACATGTCCCCTCCCATGCCTCTGCCCTAATTCCCAAAACCTCTGAATAGGTTACCTCACATGACAAAGGGAGTTTGTAGATGATCTTAAAGTTAAGGACTCAGAAATGGGGATATGGTCCTGGGTTATCTGGTGGGACCAGTGTCATCATAAGGGCCCTTAGAAGGGGGAGACAGGAGGGTGAGAGTCAGGGAAGGAGGTGTGATACTCCAAGCAAACATTTGTTGATTCAATGGAAGAACACAGGTGGCCTCTAGCAGCTGGAAAAGCCAAGGAGCAGACTTTCCCTAAGAGCCTCCAGAGAAGCCTTGAGAGAAGCCTTGAGAGAAGCCCGGTAAGACTCATTACGGACTTGTGGCCTCCAGAGCGGTAAGATAATCAAGTTGCATTGTTCAAAGCCACTAAGTGTGTGGTAATTTGTTACAGCAGCCATAGGGAACTCATACATCCATGGCGGGAAATAGGAGGCCAGCTCCGGGGTGGCAGGTTTCTTGTATGGCAGCCCCCACAATCATGGAACAAGGCACAGAGCCAGGAAGCAAGAAGCTAGGCAGGGTGACTATGAACTGGTGCCAGAACGGGGCTCCTCCTCTGACAGAATGAGGAATGAGCAGAGGATGGAGCTCGGAGGCTGGTGGGGTCAGAGGGCTGGCCCCTGCCTGCTGGGCTGAATTTATGCTTCTTGCATTCTCTGTATTTATTTTCCAGCTGCTATCCTTTAGCGATTAGCAAAATGTGTGGAAAACCCTAACTTGTTTCTATTCTGATAGAAACTTCTGGAAGCTCCGTATTCATGTTTTGTCCAAAGCGCTAGAGAGCAGACAGTGTGCTTAGGGGCACCTGGAATGGTGGGTAAGAAATCCACTGAAGGGGAAGAGGAGGCTCAGAAAGAATACATGGGCCCTCTCGACCCCCTACCATTTCCTAGATTTTGAAATCCGCGTTTGTAAGGAGTGATACCTCACTTTTCCAATAGTCTTTCAAGAGAAGAGTCAATCCTAGAGCGTGGAAGTAACATTTGACATTCTGAGTCATCACCGGTGATTGCTACACGGGCCACCTTCTCCTCCTGTACCCCGCCCACATCGAGCGCGACACAACGATGAATAAGAACATCACAGGGAGTCACGGTGCTTGGAACAAATATTTGGCATGATATAAATATTTCGTGAGGAAGTGAATGCATGAAAAGCTCTTGAATGATTTTCATAAACTTTTACATCTCAGTTGAGCTTTTATGTATCTAAATTTATCTGTAAATGGGAGATGGAAGAACACTGGTATATTTTCTTTCCCATCATTGTTCAGGATAAGCCATTCCTACTCCATTATGTCAGACGCTCAGTTGCCAACCCGTGGTGTTCTGGAAGGGCCAGTTTTATCCTTCAGGCTTCTGATCAGGACACATTTTAGAATTTTTTTTTTTAAAGATTTTATTTATTTATTTGTCAGAGAGAGGAGCGAGAGTGAGCACAAGCAGACAGAGTGGTAGGCAGAGGCAGAGGGAGGAGCAGGCTCCCGGCTGAGCAAGGAGCCCGATGCGGGACCCGATCCCAGGATGCTAGGACCATGACCTGAGCCGAAGGCAGCCGCCCAACCAGCTGAGCCATCCAGGCGTCCCACATTTTAGAATTTTAATGCTATGCCTTGATCTCTGATACCTTCTATCAAATTCTTGGTTTGGGATTTGTTACAGCTTTGTTTTGTGTTTTTCTTTTCTTTTTTTATTTATTTACTTTAAAGATTTTATTTATTTATTTGACAGAGAGAGATGATTAGTAGGCGGAGAGGCAGGCAGAGAGAGAGGGGGTGGGAAGCAGGCTCCCCGCTGAGCAGAGAGCCCCATGCCGGGCTCGATCCCAGGACCCTGGGATCGTGACCAGAGCCGAAGGCAGAGGCTTTCACCCCCTGAGCCACCCAGGCCTCCTGTGTTTTTCTTTTCCACCCCAGAACAGCATTAAACTTGCTCTCTGTCACTCCGAGCTGATCCATAGCCAGGACAGGGCAGAGGTGTGGGGAACAGTGACAGGGAATGAGGTGGAGGAAGCAGACAGCATGGTGTGTCTCAGAGGCTTCACCTGAAAAGTGATCTGGGGAAGTTCTCCAGGAGTGACTGCGGAGCTTGAGGCGCTGACCGGCAGAGAAAGGCCAACGAGGGCCGGTTCAGGGGAAGATGAGTCATCGGGGTCTCTGAGCTGGAAGAGGCTTTGCAGGGGCAGGCTCCTGGATATCTCTGCACAGACATCAGTGGGATTCCTCTCCAGAGGCAACTTAAGCACGTGAGGACCTGGTCTGGGAGCTCCGTGAAACCGAACTTTCCTGAGAAATGTGCTCTCTCCTCTGCCCAGCAAGGACCACTCACCCAAGGTGTGCTCCCTTCTGCCCTTCCCCATCCTGGCTCTCAGTCCTCCGTAAATAGCATCATGGCAGATGCCTGTGCCTTGACCCAGCTTCCGAACCCAGGGGAGGGTGCCCAGAAGTCAGAGGCAGCTGGTCCATTCCTTGCAGGGCTATCGAGAGCTAGGAACAAGGAGCCGAAGACCTCCTGTCCAACACAGAGGCTCTGCACTTACAATGCCACCTGATCTATCACGGTTGCTCCTTCTGACATTGGTTTACCTCCCCACCTCCCCAACTATTCCTTACCTGCAGCTTTCAGGAACTCAACATTCTGGCCAAATTAGACCCTACAACAGCAACAAGAGTAAGAACAACAATGAGGTCAGTGGAAAATACATTCTCTGAAGCCCAGTCTTGTGCCAAGCACGGTTTTAAGCACTTTTAATTCTCTCACCAAACTTATGATTTCACAAATTGAGATACGATGCCATAGTGGGGTCAGGTCATCCACCAGGGGACCTGGCCCTTTTCCTCCATGGTGGGGGGCTCTTCCTCAAACATCTTTCTTAAAGGAATAGCTGAATCCTCCTTTTCCACTGGGACTCAGGTTGAATGAAGGTCACGTTCTGTGGAAGTCTTCCTGGCTGCCCCTGGTGAGTTTCCCTCCCAGAACCTCAGGCAGCTCTGCCTCCCCCACATCCTTAACACGGTCACCTTGCTTGGAGTGATGTTATTAAGTGTTCCGACTTAGTAAGGACTTGACTTTTGGTACACCCAAACACGTGGTCATGTCGTTGCCATGATGGGTACCAGCTGCAGTGGGTTTGTTTTATGTCATGGTGAAGAGAAGACAGTGCTAGTTGGCGAGCACCTGCCAGGAGAATTGCAGACGTCACAGGGTAGCACTCAAGCAGGCAGAGGGGCTGGGATGGCCCAGCTAACCTGTGAATCAGGATATTCACTGATGCATTGGGAATGCTCAAAAAATAGTCCTTTCTCTATTTGTCTGAAGATCAAAAACACAAGTGAGAAACTCTATTCAATGGAGCAGACTGGACAGATTGCTCCCTTGATACTCAAATGAACACCAATAAAATAATAATAATAATAATAATAATAATAATAAAATCACGCTCTTGTTCATTTGAGGAATCAGATGAGCAGGGCTAAGGGTAGCTCAGCTCCTCTGAGTTGCAGGCGGGCAGGTGAGACCAGTGCCCATCTAACATTAAGTTGTTACGGCAGCATCTCCCAGAGATGATAGGTGCTGAGCAAAAAGGTGCTCAGGAAAGCATGAGGAATGCTACCTAGAATAGGATTCCATGGGCTTCCTCACTGCAGGACTTCTCAGAGCCTTGAACATGCAGGATTCAAGAGAGGATATCAGGTGTAGCTCCAGCAAAACTCATTTGATCACACAGTTCTTGTTTCCAGGAGCACCTCAAAGCACTGGGGTTCCCAGTATTTGGGAACAGCTCTTCTACTCCTATCCTTTTACTGAATAATGCATACTTTTCATAGGCTGCAGGGAGTCCTGTGTCCGCAGAAATGTATCATGTGGTGTTTTACTGGAATAAGGGTAGAGGTGGAGAAATATTTAGCAAATGCAGAATCCAGGCATTTTGCTGAGCACTTTTGATGCTAAAGTAAGATAATTGAAATCACACTAAAGTTCAAAAGCCTCATTTGTGTACATGAGTCTAGTGCCAATTTATCTATTACTACACTTGAATAATACAGAATTTTATTCAGTCCTAATAGTGTGGGTATAATTATATGTTTTTCACACATGTGGAATTAATGGCACTAAATATAAAATAAGTAATCTGGAAAATTAGTCTTTAGGAGTTTCATCTCATATTCAACACAAAAACATTAATCCATTTGAACATTTTTCTCCCGTGGAAACACTTAAATGAAGACAAATGTCCCCACCAGAACTTTTATACACAGAATTGCTTGAAGGTGCTGGATTGTAATTACATCAAATAAAAGCTTGGGCATTTTAGTCCTATGAGTACAGCCAAGTAATAAAACAGTAATTTTTTTTTTCATTCCATTGACTACATCCAACTGCATTAAGTGAGCACTTACTAAGTACAAGTCTTTGTCTGGAACACCTAGGGAAGGTGCAAGGATTATGTGTCTACAGAGCCTGCTTCTGGAAGCTTCTAATCTCACGGTTAGGGGCGGGTTCGGCATCTCAGTGGGACAATTTCTGTTGCACTTGATATCTAGTTCTGTTGAATTATTTAAGTGAAGTTAAGAAATTACTGAACTGAGAAGTTCAAGAGGAGGTCTCGCATCCGGCATGGCAGAATTCAGGCACTGCCGGTCGTGGGCAGGACCTGGATTTCTGCTCATTCTCTGGGTTCTGTGGCTTCGCTGCTGGTTCTCCTTTTGCCCTGGCCGTGGCGAAATACTTCAGACGGATCTTGCCTCCCACTTCCAGGTTCAAGGAAAGACGCCCCCAGCTTCTGTCCCAGTACCTTCCGCAGTAATTCTCAGACTCTCTCTGATGGGACCAGCCCAGGTCACACGCACATCCCGGAATCAATCACAGAGAACAGGGAACAGAATGCTGATAGGCTTAGGGTGTAGGGTTCCCCCCCAGGACCCTTGAATTTTGAAGTGGCAGCCGAGGGCTCTTCCTGGGTGAACGGGATTCCTGCAGGACAGGGCAGTGACACCTTCCACTGCTTATAGGAAGACTCACCTGGAAAAAGAAACTACAGTGAAAAGAGAGGGGAAGGTACAAAGCAGCACAGGAGCCACATGTCACATGGGGAGTTTGGAGGACTGAAAGGGCATCTCATGTCCATGTGGGCTGTGGATGTTGAAAGGTTACAGGAAGGATCTGGGCATTTCCATGTGGCTGGAGCGCAAAGAGCCCAGAGAGATGGAGGAGGGGCAGGGCGGAAAAGGTAGTCAAGGGATCGATCAGGGAAGGCCTTAAGTACGCCAAAAGGAGGCTCTTTTGCACACATCTGTAAGGTCGCTGAGAAACACACTTAAAAGTGCTGAGTGTAACTTCCCAAACTGCCTTCAATCCCACGGCACTCATTAGCATTGGGTTTTCGTGATTAAGCATGTTACTTTGAATCCAACTTTTAAAAAAATCCCCTAAACTTCTTCCTATTAAAGAATAATGTTAATTGCTGAGTGTATATAAAAGAGGGTTATATGGCCCATTGAGTTTATATAGATTGAAATGCTAAGTAGGCCCGAGCAGAAGCCTCGGTGGGGAAGAGAGGGTTAGCACTCATCAGCTCTATGTCCTCTTTCCTACCCCTGACAGTGCTCGGGAACAAGAGAAACAGAGCTCTCCTTACAGCTTCCTAAAGAAAGAGAAAAGAAATAGCCCCAAACTCCACAACCCATTTCATTGCTGAGGAATCTGTTTAGTTTGGCAGACTTTATTTCCTTCTGAAACATGGGACCAGGAAGAAACGGATAGCATCCCTTTCCCTCTGGGCCTTCTGTGGAACCCTGATGACAGAAGTTTCAGATCCCAGCTCCACGGCACCATTCATTCACTCGTTCATCCATCCGGCAAACACTTAGGAGCGTCTGGCACTGTCACAGGCACCTGGAATGTATTAATGAGCTAAGAGGCAAAGCCCTTGCTCTCCTGGGTCTAATACTCCAGGAAGGGCACCAGGCGATCGCAGGTAAACAAAGACACGTGGTATGTGTTGCGGGAGTGTGTCATGTATGACGGGAAAGAGCAGGCACGTGGTGGAGTGTAGGGGAAGCTGCTATTTTGGGGGAGCTTAGCGGGGAAGACTTAACCGACACCTAAATGAAGTGAGGGGGTGTATTAGTCAGGATTCTCCAGAGAAACAGGACCAATAAGATGTGTAAACATATATATACACACACACACACACACACAGAGATTTATATATATATATATATTTACATATATTATATTTTAAAAATATATTTACTATTATAATTATATTATATTATAATTACATTATTTATATATTTATTATTGTAATTTATTATTATTTATATTTATATTCCTTATTTATTATATATATATTTAAAGATTTTTATTTATCTATTTGAGATAGAGGGAGAGAGGGTGTTGGTGAGGGACAGAAGCAGAGGGAGAAGCAGACCCCCCACTGAGCAGGGAGCCCGAGATGCCAGGTCCCGGGGATCATGACCTGAGCCAAAGGCAAACACTTAATTGACTGAGCCACCCAGGCCCCCCATATATATAATTTATTATAAGGAACTGACTCACATAACTAGGGGCACAGACAAGTCCCACAGTCTGCTATCAGCAAGCGGGAGATCCAGTCCCCATGGTTTCCATTACTGTCTACAGGCCTGAGAACCAGGTGTAAGGTCCAATTCAAAAGCAGAGAGACTCAAGACCCAGTAAGAGCTGATGCTTCGGTTTCAAGTTTGAAGACAGGAAAAACAATCTAGTGTTATGCTCCAAGGCTGTCAGGTAGGGAGACTCCCTCTTACTCAGTCTTTTATTCTCTCTAGGCCTTCAACTGATTGGATGAGGTCCACCGACACTAGGGAAGGCAGTCTGCTTTACTCAGTCTACTGATTCAAGTGACAATCTCATCTAGACACCCAGTCAAGGGCACACTCAGAATAATGTTTGACCAAACCTCTGGACACACCCTGGGGGCCAGTCAAGTTGACCCATAAAGTTAAGCATCATGGCAGGCGAGTCATATAGGTATGAAGGAAAGAGCATTGCAAGCAGAGAATTGCAAATGCAAAGACCCTGAGGTATCCTGGTCTGGTGTGCTTGCGGACAAGCAAGAAGGCTAGTGGGGTGGAGGGACATCATGCTGAAAGGTGAGGTGGTGGGAAATGAGGTTCCAGAGGTAGTGGGGGAGCTCCTGGTTGGGGGGCAGGGGGTCCTTGTGCACCTCAGGAAAGATTTTAGATTTTAGGGGGATTTGACTCCTGCCCCCTTTATGCCCTGCCTGCCCTATTAAGACCTCCTCTTTGACATTTCCAATGCAGGAAGTCATTTATTTACTAGGAGGTCTTCCTTCCCCACCAAATCATGACCCACAGGCTGCAGGCCCCTTTAACTCTGTGTCCCTAGCACCCACAGGACACCTAGAATGAGTTTCACATGCATTTGTTGTAACACAGTAAGTCTGTCTTTTGACAGGGGATATCAAATCTGAATGAAAAAAAAAAAAAAAACACTGTGGATTTCCCATTTTTCAAGAGTTTTTGCAATTGAGTCCAATCTCTAGTCAACTAAATTCAACAAACATTTGTTGCTTACCTTCATTATGCAAAGCATTGTGTTGGGTGTGGAGGATTCAGGAATGAAAAGTAAAAAAGTAAAAATAGACACACAAGAAACAAACTGTGACATGCCAGTCTCCATACTGCGGGTTTCCAGTGGCTCTCGCTCGCTTGTTTCCTGCAGCAACCCTCAGAGGCACATTCTACGGGACTGTGATCCCGGTTGCCTAAGGAGGTGGCCGTTCAGGCAGCTGGGGACAGGGACTGGCTCCAGGTTGCCCCAAAACGAGAAGCATGGATTGACCCTCTGTGGCTCAGATTCTAAAACCTTCCCCAATGCTCCACGTGGTCAGGGCCCAATCTTGCCCTCTAGTCGGTGTGGTCAGGGTAAGACCTTCTCTATCCTCTACTATGCTAAGGGAACTTGCTGGGGAGGAGGGGCGAGGTGCAGGTCAGGTAATGCTTGCGTAACAAGGGTAGTACAAGCCAGACCGTCCTCAGTGCCCAGCTGGGGTCTGCGGGATCACTCAGACCGACGGCACCTGCTACGCCTGGAGACAGCTCCTTAGGAACTGGACGTGTGGGTTAGGTACAGAAGTGATGGGAAGCTGTGGGCACAAGACCAGCACACAGGGCCTGGCCTCCCAGGTGCCTAGGCTGTGGGGACTTCCCTCTGCTTCCCTGGCACTAGGTGACCTCATCCCCTGACTGCCACCTTCTTGTCACCTGAGCCCAAACACCTGCATGGCAGCTGGATCTCTGGAAGAGTAGCCTGTTGCCGTCCGGCGTCGCTGCAGAGACGGACACAAGTCCCCTCCGAAGCAAGCCTCCCAGCCTGCAGCGCATCAGCGCATCTCCAGCTCTCATCCGCCCGTTCGTGCTTGGCCCTCGCCGTGGTTCCAGTGGCCCCAAGGAATCTCGCTCAGACTCCTGAGTGGACGTGTCCTCTCCTAGCCAGGTGAACCCACTATGCAGGCGGAGACAGAGACAGTTCTCCCCATGCAGGTACCATGGGGAACGGGTTTTCTCGGAGGCGATTTCGGTCTGCATCGCTCGCAAACCATGCTAGTCGGAATTCTGTGTGTGAAACACAGCCTCCAGTGTAAGAAATGGATCTGTTTTGCAAGACGGTATTACAGGTGGTAAAATTATTTTTCTAATTATACTGTACCTCCAATGTATAAGGTGTGATTCATATATAATCACCGTTTTTAATGTTTCATTCTTTCCACGGGAAAAAAAGTGATGAGAATAAAATATCAATATTCTTCTTAAAATAGACAGTTCGTCTGACATGTAATTTACGTGAAGGACGAGATATCAATTAAAAGAGGATGATAAGACATTTTGCTCTTTTTTTTTCTCATTTTATGTTGAGAAGGAGTATCAGAAATGTTTGAACCTTTTCTTCCTTTATTAAGTTGCAGGAAACTGGCTTAATACCAGCATATGTCAAAATGAATGTAAGGGCAAGAGAGGCACACTCTTTAAAATACTTTTATTTATTTGATGATATCTAAAACATTATATTCCCTCATGTTAGGGATTCATACCTTGCTGAGTCTTGTCAGTCTGTTTTGGTTTTGAATGACAGTAATTTCTAAAAAAACAACATTTTATTGGGTTGGTCATTTTATAAAGGGCTTTGCAGGTTTCAACAATAGGCACCCAAGGGCTACAAAGCAGATTAGAGGGAGTGAGTTTGGGGCTTGGAAATACACAGTATTTTGAAGTTCATCCCGCCAAAGCATTCGCTGGACCAACACTTCCCCAACTTGATTTAGCTGCCGTGTCTACAAATCACGTTAGTCTTAATTTGCTGGATCAAGTAGTGCAAAATGAGAGTTGTAGCATATATATCAGGGGCAGACAGGAACTTTTTATTTCTGGAATTCATTTTGTTTAAATGTTAATTTTGGTTATACATTTTCTCTGGTGTCAAAATCAATTTCTGTTACAGTGGGGGGGGGTCACAAATCAATGGAGTGGAGGAGCAACGGGACCAATGAGTGAAGAAATGAGAGTCTGGATGGGTCGCTCGATGGCTGGGTTGATTCCTTAATGGGTGGATGAACAGCTGGCCCCCTGGGAGGTGAGCGGGAAGGCTCTCAAGCCCAAGGGGAGGGTGACTAATTGTGCAGGAGGGCTTCTCTGGCTCACGACTGACTGAGCTGAGAAGTATCTGGGTTTGACCATGGAAGTATATGTAGAAATATTTCTGGAGTTAGAGGCTTTCCTGATCTACCCCTCCACCTTGGTCTCCTCCTTAGGACTCCACATCTGTGTTTCAGTAATGGCCCAGAGTCCTGACTTCTGTCATTGCTTCTCTTTGGTTGAGTTTTACTTCTCTGTTGATATGACTTTTTCTGCCCCAAGTTCTGAGCTCCTGGATTCCAAGACTCTTGAATTCTCTGACCCCCTAGAGCCTCATCTGTTGAAAACGCTCTGTGCCCGGCATCCAGGAAGCTCAATAAATATTAGCTAATTGTTTAAATAAATGTCTTGTGTACTTACGGTAGCGGACCATGGTCTGGGGATGCAGGTCCCTGAAGTCTCGTCTGAACTTTGCATTTTGGGAAGCAGCCTTGTGATTCCTTCTGGGCTCCATTTCATTCAGCAGACATTCGGCATAACTGCATGTAGAATCCCAAAGAGCCCATGATGGTGAAACTGACAAGAAGAACAGCGCTTTCTCGAATCACCAACCACCGCCCCACAGAGCACAGATCTGTCACCTTCGCTCTGACACCCGGCAGCTTCCTTTCTTCTCAAGATGAAAGGCAGTCCCAGTGATGGCACTTTCTCGAGACCAGCGGAGTCAGATGGCCTGGGCCCATGTCCCCATGTCGCCAGCTACTGACTCCACAGCCCCTAAGCCTCGCTTTCCCACCTGTACAATGGGGTTAGGAAAACCCTCTACTTAATATAGTTGTTTCCAAGATTAAATCCGCCAGCACTTGCCTGCCTCCTGCTGAGAGCTTGATAAATGTCAATGGTGGTGATGATGATGATGGCGGTGGTGATGAGACTTAACATTTACTGAGCACATTGGGACTCACCTGAGAAATGGCTAGGAGGAGATAAAACATCACTGCGGCTCAGAACAGGATAAGGCCCTAATTTTGACTGGCATCCAGGTTTGTCTGCCCTCCTAGAAGCACTCAGAATAGCTAGCTATGCAGATAAATCTTTTGAAGAGTGCTTGGCTCGTAGTAGGTGCCCAATAAATGTCAATTATCAATGACAAAATACACGTCTAGCAAGACATGCAGGGTGAGCAATGAATAGCATAGGGTCCTTGTGATCAAGGAGCTCATTCCTCCAGGGGGCTGAAGCCATACCCACGTAGGGATAATGCAAGATTGAAAGCAGGGAGCCTCTTAAGAGAGGAATCCAAAAGAAGATTATCTTGTGGGGGGGGCAGTGACTTTAAGGTCAAAGTATCTTTGGATACTTTGGATGCTTCCTGCACGAGATGATACCAGACTCTGGCCTTGAAGGGCAGTGAGTTTACACAAGATGAGTCTGTAGGCGGAGAGGGAAGAGCGTGATCAAACACAGTGGCCAGGAAGTTGGCACCCGGGAGTGGGGTAGGTTCTATTGGAAAGTAGAGTTGGAACAAAAAAGAGATTTCACAGCCCCCACGCAAGGATGAAATGTCCCCTTGGGATGTATCACATTCTTGTAAATCGCACAGTAATGGGATAAATGGTTTTTGCAACAAATGTGACAAAATACCAGTATACTTGTTATATAAAGAGCTTGGAAAAATCAAGAAGAAAAAAAAAAGAACACCAACATAAAAAAAGGTCAAAAACATGAGACTACAATCTGTCGTAGGGGCCAGCTCCGTGGCTGTGAGGCCTGGGGAGGCAGAAAGGGCTTCGTGTCTGGAAGGCTCCTGTACTTGGTTTAATGCCTCGCCGTCACTGTCTTGACATTCTTCATGATTTTTCAACAAGGGGCATCCCCACTTTCCTTTTGCACCAAGCCCTACAAACTATGCAGCCAGTTCTGTCTGCAGTGAAGAAATACAAAGAGACAACATGTATATATCAAGAAAACTCAATGCCATTGTTAATCAAGGGGATAAAAATGGAATTATAAAGACATGCCAATTTTTATTTATCAAATTGGCCAAATGAGAACAATTCAGACAAAGGGATAGCAAGGTGAACATATTGGAAACTCTTGGTGGGCTTCTAAATGGGCTCAGCATCCTGATCCACTCCTTTCCCACCCATGGGGTTGGTTGAAAGCAAATCTCAGTGTTCCCCCCCACCTCTAGGCACCACCTTCCAAAAGCACAACCTCGTGGCCTCTGACCAAACAAGGAAGCCCTTGTGTATTTTACCCATATCCTCCTGTCTGTGGACACAGCTTTCTTCCTGAGGACTCCTCTTTCATGCCAGGAGGGAGCTTCTCCTCCACCCGGCCTCATCACTTGGGACCCAACCCTGGGGCAAGCCCCTGTGACCCTGACATCCTAAGGGGCGTGGTAGTGTGTAAAGCCAGTAGAGCCTGCTGGAAAAGCAGGTCCACCACCTACAACAAGAGAGGATCCCTGCCCACTTTGAGCTGTGAGATTTTGCCCAAATGTATTATGTCAAGATTCCCTTGGATTGCGAGTGACAGAAAATAAACTCAGAACAGTTTAAGGAGAAAGAATCAGAAAATTTACCGGCAATAGGAAACCCTTCCAAGATGATAAGTAGACATCAGACACACACACACATATGCATACGCAAACATAGGTGTTCACAGACGTGTGCAGATATGCACACACAAATACACACACAAGCATGCGTAGGCATATGTGAATGGTAATTGCCGAGTTGTTTATGGTAGCATAAAATTCAGAACAGACTCAATGTTTAACCACAAGGGATATTTCAAACTAATTGCTGAATATCTATATAATCAAATATTATACAGTTATTAAGCATCACGTTTTCCGACGATAATAAAAGCTAATAATAATGACGAGAGCTAGCATTCTAACATTTATTGCACACCTGCTAGGTCCCAGGCACTGTTCTAAAATAACTCCTTCAATTTAGGATTTGTAAGGATATTTCAGGAGGTAAGAAAATGTTCACACTCTGTTGCTCAGGGAAGAAAAATAGAATACATAATTGTTTCTCCATAGTGATCTCAGGTTTGTCGTATGTGTTTATCACATCTATTTTACATTATAGGTACTGTAGAAAAGACCCCAGGACTCCTGGGGGCTCAGGCAGTTAAGCGTCTGCCTTTGGTTCAGGTCATGATCTCAGATCCTGAGATCAAGCCCTGAGTCGGGCTCCCTGGTCAGCGGGGAGCTTCCTCCCCCTGCTGCCACTCTGCCTGCTTGTGTAATCTCACTCTCTTCCTCTCAAATAAATAAATAAAATATTTTTTTAAAAAGAAAAAGAACCCAACATAATTATTATATCTGAGGGATTATATCCAGGTACTTACACCACAGGATATATTTTCTTTATTCTTCCACATTTTATCAATTGTCTACCATGAACGTACAAGATCATATGTCTATGATTATTAGAAAGCCAAGCATCATTCAGATGGATGCGGGGGAAAGTGTTTATTTTGTTTGATTTGGGAGAGAACATCAAAGGAAAAGAGAAATTGACTAAATACAGGGTTTGAGCAAAAACATGGTAGGTCTTGAAAGTTGGTCTGAAAAGATGGTGTTTTATTGGAAAGGAGTGGGGAGCCATTGAATGTTTCTGAGAGAGGCAGTGACAAATTTAGAGCAGGAAATGCACGAAGGCTTTTAGTAGAGGATCCAGCAGCTGCAAGCACACTGTAGAGGTAGAATCCGCTGGGTCAGGCAGACAGAGCTCCTTAGATGATGGGCTTAAGAGAGCAGAAGCCCAAGATGCCTTCAGAGGATCCCAAGGGTGCAGAGTGGGAGGTGGTACAGATGGAGAGGCCCCAGGACGGGAATAGCCTGTCACCTGATGGGTCTTCTTGCCTCTCTGGCTTTTGCTACCTTCCTCCTCCTTTCTCTGTAAGAAAGAGATAAGCCACGGAGATAAACCATATTTTCACTCTCCAGATCTTAAGTCTCAGTTTGGTTTTCTGTGGATATCCACCACAGATTCTTCAAACATGTCTCCAGTAATGTCAAACCTCAAAATCTGGGACGAGGCTCTCAGTAAGTGTGGGCAGTTCAAGAGGATTTCCAGCCTTGGAGCGTATAACCATGGCCATGTTTCCCCCAGCGGAAAGCGTATGCCTTAGGTCATCTGGATTTGAAAATTGCACTTTTGGAAGAGATTTGAAGAACTGCTTTCTTTCTTTCTTTCTTTCTTTTTTAATTTTTTATTTTTTTAAAGGTTTTATTTATTTATTTGACAGAGAGAGAGATCACAAGTAGGCAGAGAGGCAGGCAGAGACAGAGGGGGAAGCAGGATCCCCGCTGAGCAGAGACCCTGATACGGGACTCGATCCCAGGACCCTGGGATCATGACCTGACCTGAAGGCAGAGGCTTAACCCACTGAGCCACCCCGGCGCCCCTCTTTTTTTTTTTTTTAAAGATATATTTATTTATTTATTTGACAGAGAGATAGAGAGAGAGGGCACAAGAAGGCAGAACAGCAGGCAGAGGGAGAGGGAAAAGCAGGCTGTCTGCTGAGCTGGGATCTGGTTGTGGGACTCGATCCCAAGACCCTGGGATCATGACCTGAGCCAAAGACAGCTGCTTAACTGACTGGGCCCCAGGTGCCCCCAAAGACCTGCTTTCTTTTCAGAAGAATGGCTTTGCAAGAAACAAAGCAAATTATTACACTCAATTATATCAATGGGGAACGTGCTTCATCTCTGAAGGTAGAGGCTCAATCAGATTTTACGAGGAAAATCGTCACTGCTTCGTCTGTAACGTGTGTCCTTGGGTGGCAGCTTGGCCGTTCTGGGACTCAGCTCAGGACCCGTGGCACAGGACGACAGCGGTGCCTCCCCTTGAATCGTCACGTGGATTCAAGGAGTCGGCACCTGTAAAACATTCAAGACAACCTGCCCGCAGCTCCTCGCCGCCAGATGCTAGTTCTTGCCGTGGCTGTGGCCATGACCGTTGTCATTATTCTCGGACGAACCCAGTTTTTCCTTCATCTACAAAGCCTTCTCTGAATTCTCTAATTCACACACAAGCTTCCTCCTGGTGAGCTGACACCACACGTCATACACGCCACTTACCAGGACACGTTGTCCGGTCTTAATCAATTTTTAATTAATGTGCTCGGCGCCCCCGTCCAGATGAGAAGAGAAAGAGCACAGCCCGTGACAAACCCAAGTGGAGATGTTGGCTCTCACCATGACTCTCTGACTTCGGGGCACATCATTTACCTGCTCCCAATGCGTTACCTCGAAGTGAGCCCACGTGTGTCTCCCTCAAATAGCGGCGTCGAGAGGATTAAATCAAGTAAGGCTTTTTCAGCACCTGGCGTGTTGCCCGACACAAAGAAAGTGTCCGCTAAGTGTTTATTGAGTTTTATAATAATTATGATGGATGACCACGCGCATCATCGTGGTTGCATATTGTCTCAGAAAAGCCCTAAACCTATGCACTGCTCTGCACCGTAGAGTCAAATAATTTACCCTTTCCATGGAAACTCCTGGCTGGGGATAGACACAATGATGTTGCCCCTCGGCCTTTCTGGCCAGGGGCTTGGGGTTCCCATGTTCTTCCCTACTGGCTATAAATCTGTCTCCTAAAAAGCCTCTTCATGGCAGCAGAGAGAGTGCTGGAGTTGGGGTCCTACATCCTGCCCCCCCCGCCCCCAGCTCTGCGCTTTTCTATCCCTGTAACCTCGAGCAAATCACATCCTCTCTCTGGGGTGGGATATTTACCCTCATTTAAAAAAAAAATCATTACCAATTTCAAAAGGATGCCATGAAAATTACAAAGAGATAAGTCCAGGAAATTGCTTTATAAACTCCAAAGCATTGTGCCAACAGAAGCTTGTTTTTATTCATATACAGACAGAAGTATTTTTCTTTATCGCTGTAGATGTGAGATTAGGGGCCATAAATATATTTACACCTTTTCCATATGATTGTTTTTGTAAGTGCACATTTTTGTTGGAACGTATTAGAGAAAGGATTTATTAGCGAATGCTGACCTTATTTAATGGATTCATTCATATATTCGGTAAACAGAGAGCGTTTCCATATTCAAGGTACCACGCTCAGTTCTGGACAGACAGAAATAAGACAGGATCCCCCACTCTGAAGAATAACATCGTCGTGTTTGAAAAGTTAAAAAAAAATTTTTTTTCATTGTCTTTTGCTTGGCTCCAGTTTCTAACTTTAGATTGTACTGCTTCTGTTTTCCTTAAGGTAAAGTGACCACCTCGGCTACCTCCTTACTTCTCTGTTCATAACAGAGTCTGTCATATCCCTCTTGTTCAGAAACCTCCCCTAACGACATGGCTGTGCTCCACACTTTTTACGTGATGTTGTATTTGCAAACAGAACCTCCCTCAGTAGTTATTCATGTCACTCTATTAATATGATCTCAATCACCATATGGCAGTGCGATACCAATTATGTGGTTGCAAGCAGCCGACTTTAGGAGAAAGGCGACCATCTTCCCAGCCGAGGCCAGCACCCTCATTATAAAGATCCCCCAAATCATGGTTTCCCAGCTCCCTTCTCCGTGAGATGTATTTTTTTTTCCCGTTATTTAATCAGAATACTCTCGGTGAGACTCAAAAGACTAAGTGTCGAAAAAAGGTTGGAATATTTATTTTTCCTTTTTTTTCTATGTGAAATGTACAATGTATGCAGCGTTGGCCCATGTCTGGATAAATGCAAGGCTTACACGGCATTTTGTGTGTTGTTAATTAGGCTGGAGCGTGTGCATCTCAGTCACTGCTGAAACAAAACACAAAACTTCACTTCAACCAACGCAGAGCACTTTGATTTATTTTTGAGCTCTAAAAGCAAGGAGTTCGTCTCAGTTATAAAACTCCTGACAACGGTGTAAAAACGTGCATACCACGGCATACCACACCCCTCTCTAGGACCCCGTGTGTGAAAGAGCTTCCTTTTCTCCCCCAAAGAATTACATTCGGCATCACATGTCAAAACACAATTGTAATTGTGTAGCACAATATTTCATAAATCTGAAAATGTTTTAAAAACCCATTGTGTTTTCGAAGCTTCCAAAGTCATTTCCTGGGTTAGCATTTTTTTTTTTTTCCTGCACTAAGCCTGCCTTTTTTTTTTTTTCTTTCTGATTTCCATATTCCCCAATAATTATTAAGCATTCTTATCTTCTAGGCAGGCATCTCTGATGTAGACGCTGGTGATAGCAGTGGCTGTAATTCTTGTGAATGACTACATTTTAAATTCTCGTGTTAAAGCATGTTACCAAGCTTCCTGAAGTTAGCAGATGGCCTCAAGAAAGGCTCGTTTTAATTTTTCAAGTGCATAAGTATAATAATCCGCACTAATGTATGCACATAACAATAAAGTGTGCTCGTTGGGCAATTATAGTCACAGTTTCATTCGTGGACCGGTGAGGACGGGCTTATCAATGTGCAAATGTATAAGCCTGGGCATAATATTCGTGGTATCAAAATAGGTGATCAAAATGGCTAAGTCAAAAAAGAAAATAATTAAAAGCGGCTGTAGGGAAAAAGCCAAGGTGGGGAAGAGCGTCTCTGCCACCAGAATGGAAAAGTTTGTGAAAGCCATTTAATAGAACTGAATATCAAAACATTTTAACTTTTTCAAAGTTTTCAACATTAAACAATTAGGATGAAACGCAATTAGGCAGCACATTGTAGAGGATGGTCACTTTCTGCATGTCATGTGGCTTTAAAAACAAGTCAGATAAATGATGATGCCATTAAAACTGAACTAATTAAAGAAAGCTTCTTTTAAGAACTCATTAACTGCAACCTCATTTGCATAATGATGCATATTAATTAAGTTTTAATGAATCTGAATTTGCACCAAGCCTATTCATGTTGGCTTTGAAACAAATTGAACAAATTAGTTAAAAGCTTTTTGGAATCTACTTTTCACACCAAACAGGATATGAATGCAATCATCTCTACAAAAAAGAAATATTTTTCCTTTAATTTAATTCAAAGGTATGCAGGCCCATCTATTAATTATTTTTAAATGCAATGATCTTCACCTTTTCTTTGGAAAATCAACAATATCACTTATTCTTGAATAGGAAATATTACCACGGTAGGCTGTGAGGGAAAAAATCATTACGGTCAATTTATTGACAATAAGTTGGAGATATTTGACTTTAGGGTGTATTTCGTTTATTTAATCGCTGGACTAAAAACTGAGGAGGTGATTTCTGGGCATTCTGAGCACCTCCAGCGCAGCAACTAACAAGAGACGTCGGGAAGGTGGCACGTCTCATGTGGGGGGACGCATTGTTGGTATCACATTCATTTCTGGGTCTGATTCTCCACCGCCATAAATCTCCTAAGTAGCCCAGAAAAAAATTAAACATTTACAGAACATGTGTTCTTTTCCCCCAGATTTGTGCAAATCCTAATTTCATTTTATACACGAGGAGCAGAATTCAATTTTAACCAGTTTGCGTTCGGCTCGTCATAAAAACAAGAATCACCGCAGTAGCACTATTGAGTTGCCCACACTCCATTGTGTCTTCATCAAGAATGAAGAGATTTATGTAATTACTGCTCCATCTTTTGTTGTTCGAAAGCACTTTTTTTGTAAGTCAGCATATACAAAGGATGGAAATGCTTTTATTGTTGAAATTACAAGATCATTTCTCCCCCTCGTCGAAACGTTCTCTCGGGTAGATGCTTTGGAGGGGTCGACCATGAGGACGATGTTGAATCCTGGAAATACACATTTACAAAATGTGTTTACAGGTACCCCGCAGTATTTTTTAACCCACTTATTCCGTCACCTTTTCCCCTCTCGTATTCCTCCCCGGCTGTTTCAGTTCCCGGGGAAGCGCTTGTCGGCACCGGGGGGGATCCTCCCAGAGCAAATTCCCTGCAGCAAAGATCATGAATGCTTTTAGATGTGATGGGGCAAAACAGCAACACTCTGGGTTATTCTATCCTAATTACATTGCTCTCCTCGGAATGTACTTGTGCCCGGGTCAGTGATCGCTTTTGCCTCCTTTAGAGAAAAATAAAATTAAACTCAGCTCCTAGCTGCCTCCTTTGCCAGTGTACTGGTCCAGCTCGTATCCCATTTAAGCTGCCTGGCTCTGCGCGCAGGCTTCCCTGGAGTGGATGCTTTTCCATTCTGGAAGCCAAGTCCTACGGCTTTATAAATCACCGTGAGCCCACCGACCACTTCTCCAAGCAAGGTGTTTGTGGAACCAACCCAGACTCTTTCCTGGAAGGAAGAGGTTTTTCTTTGCATCGAAACAGGAAGCAGAAGCAGGAATTTAATTTGCAAAACCATCTCAAGAATACATCGATTCACAGATCATGTTGGGGATGATTTTAAAATGAACTCCTTCCCTAGTTCCCGTTTTTATTAGAACAATCCGCATCTCTCTCCTTTCCATACAGTTAGTGTTACAACATTGGGCTATAATACGCCTTCTGATGGGAGTCTTAACGTCAGAGCGAAGTCACGAAACGCAATCTGGTGACAGTCAGCCCCCGGCTGGGGACCATTTGTGGCGTGATCCATTATGCTTTGAACGAAATATTGTTTCTCTATTTCCCCCTCGCCTTTCTATTATACTTTTTGAGCAAGTTGCAGTCGGAAAGCCAGGGAAGCTGTGCACTATGTTAAATGCCGTCTGATGTTCACAGGCACAATCTTATCTTATTTCCACATCACCCCTGGAGGAAGGGGAGTCTCCTTTCCCGGGTTTTAGGATCCTGCGGGTGCCAGGGAGGACGCGCACCACTGCAGGAACCCATAATTAAAATTAGACTCGGGGCAGTCGGACTCCCCCTCTGATGGTCTGTGTTCAGGTAGGCAGATGTCAGGATAGGGAAGGGAGCTGGAGTTGGGGGCTCTACCGATCCCTAGCTGGAGGACAGGGGAAGTGGTCCAGGTGAGGGGATGGGGGACGCGCAGATGTACATTCCTAGCCCTCGAAATGACATTTGCTTTTTAATCCTTAATGGCTCAGACCTGAACAAAATAATGCAGGGAAAGGGTTTCCCTCGTTGCTACGGCTCGCCTCTCCGCCCACCCCCCTTCTCCAAGTGGCACCTCATCAAGCCCATTTGCTTTTTTCAGAAGAAGCCTTTATAAGGTAGCGTTTAAAGAAAAAAAAAAAAAAAGGAAGTGCAAATTTTGCGCAGAGAATTGGCTTCTTTGGGGGAACATTTTGACAGAAAGCGCCTTCCTTGGGGGAGGTCAGGAGTCATCGGTATTAAACCACACAAGCTGGTAGCGGAGTGTTAATGGCCACAGCAAGCAGATGTTCCGTAATTAGGGGAGATGTGAGTGACAAGACGGGAGAGGTACGTACACAGGCGGGCTGGCACGGAGCAGCTGCTGGGACGGCTCCCCTGTCACGGGCGCGCACAAGTCAGACCGGCCCCGCGAGGCCGCTGCGCCGTGACAATTAGAAAAAAACTGTATTTGATCAAAATAGGTAATATATCATCGTGTGCAGCCTCTGTCTCCGCCCCGCCCCCCCCCCCCCCCCCCCCCCCCCCCCAGCCGGGGAGAGCAGCCTAGGTCTGCCCCCAGACCGGAGGCAGAGGTCGGCCAAATTACAGAAACAGAGGGGCCCTGCTGAGATGGGGTTTCCAGTCATTTTCCTTGTCTTTTTTTTTTTTTTTTTCTTTTTAGTTCTTTAGTGGAGACTGAGAGCGAGGCCTTGCTGAGACGAGAGAGGGACCCCCTGCTTCTTCCCGGAGTCCCTGCACTCATCCTGCATCTGGAAGGCCCGTCTCTCGACTCTCCCGTCTCTCCAGTCTTTCTTTTTGCGCCATCCCCGCTGCCACTATCTTCATCAGCATTTGCTCTAGAATATTCCTCAGCCGCCTCCTGGCCTGCCCGTGTCTGGGCTGGCACCACCCTTCCCTAACATCTCCAGAGCCCTGTCTTTCCACCCCATGGAAAGTGTCCCCTCGGATCTCATTCTCTGGGCCTTCACAGCTAGCCAAGGCCAGACACGGGGTGGCTCACGGGAGGCGCTCGTGTGGGTCCGTGGGAGAACTAGCCTGAGATTCGCCGCAAACACGTTCATGCACTGTCTCTGTGCCAGGTGCCTTGATGATGGAGAGCCTGTGTTGCTTTGCACTAAACCAACTGCAAAGTCAAAATATTCTCTTTGCTTAGACAAAGCATGCTTTGTTGGCAGGTAAAGAATGAGCATGATGATCAGTTTTCTGAAGAATGGTTTCCATTTTGTGGGGGCACCACAGAAGTGGGGTGAGTCATGTTGACTCTTCAGAAGGAGGTGGCCTGGCCTGGTGTGAAGCAGTCAGAGCTTCACTTCCTAGGGCGCCCCCCGGGGTGAGTTCTGGCCCTGCCTCTCTAGGAAGACTTTAACTTCTCTGACCCTCGGTCTCTTTTTCTGTGAAATGGGGTTAATAACACTGGACTTTGGAGGTTGTCAGGACACTGGAAGGAGGTCAGAAGTGCTTTCTTACACTGTTGTGATGGCTGGGTTGGCTTCATTTCATCAAATGAGATCATGGGCTTTGCAAGCCATGAAGCATTATACAGGATTATTCAATTTCTCTGTCCTGGAAATCCGGCAGGACCTGCTTACCTTGTATTCATAATATGGAGGAAGGCTTGGAGGAGGGAGAACGTAACTGACTTTGCGTGTCTCTTCTGCCTTTGGTCCTTTACGAGTATTGTCTCACTTCTGCTGCTGTGTGGCATGGGTCTCCTAATTCCATTTCGCGGAAGAGGCCGATGATACTCAGAGAGGTTAAGCCAGTCTTTCTAGATCAACCAGCTGGTAAGAGGGCTGGCATGGGAGTCCTGGGCTGCCTGCCTCCAAAGCCCCTCTGACTGTCAGGTGTCAGGCTGAGGATGTCACTCGGAGATGGCATGAAAGCACCCACCAGAAACGTCTCAAAATGACAAAAGCACAAGAGGGAAGCAGGGCCTCGGTTCCCGGCTTCCTTTGTCTTCCTCTGCCTCGGTTGGCGTCTCCAGGTCTCCTGTCTCCGTCCCGCGCCCTCTCCCCCCAGAGCTCTTCCTCGCCCCTCGTCCCCTCTTTATCTGTCTCTCCATCTCCCTCCCCTGATTTCTAATTTCCAAGCCTGCGAGCTATTACAGAAAGCATAATGACGGTTATACTTGTCTATAGCAATATTACTGTCTAGCTTATTGCTTTGTAAAGTACTTTGGGGGCCTTGAAAATGAAAGGTGTTATGTAAAATGAAAATCGATTCTAATTCTAAATAAACATCATCGCCTCAAGTTTCCCTCAGATGGCATTGTTTCATGCTCAGGAAAGACAATGGATCAGAATCCCCTCCGAATGTTTAGAAGATAGATTGGGGCGTCCTGGCGTCTCGGGGCCTGTCGCGACAGAGTGAGATCTGAATCACATCTCCGTGTAGCCTTACCCTTATGTTTAATTGCACCTGATCAAATGTGTTTTTGTTCATTATTTATGAAGGGAAATTATTTTCGTCCGTAGAAAAGATTGATACCACTTTTAGCTTATGTTCAGGTGATTAGTGATTAAGTGCAATTTATTTCTCTGATATATGTCTCTATCAGCAGCACCATCCAGAAACGGGAAAAGAAACTTTTCTCCGCAGAAAAACCCAGCCCCGCTTTAGGGAGCATTCCCCTCCTCCTTTGCTGGCAGAGTAATTTATAAGGACACGCACACCACAGAAATGGGAGTTTGAATCATTTCTGTGGAGAAAGCTCATCATCCCAAATCAGAAATGTCATAAAAGTTAAAATGCCATAAGAGTGTGTTCCCCAAGAAAGAAATAATTTTCTTTTCATTGAGAACACTGGAGGACATAATATACTTCTTGAAATTCAAATTTTCATAGCAAATGCAATTTATCCCTCCCTTGGATCGTTCATCTTCCTTTAAGAAAAGGTAACTGGATAGCATATCTATTTTACATTTTTTGGCAAAATTATCTGCGAGTGCTTGTTTTCTTAAAAACACACATGCTGTGTGGGGAGGATGAACAGTTTCATCCCTGGGAAAGGGCGCCGGGAACTTCCAGTCTCGGGACGTAACCGTGAGTTGGTTCCCGTTCGCTGTGATGATCAGAAGGCCATTTGCATCCGCGGGAAGACCCAGGGTGCCCGTGGGACTTGTGGCCTCCGTGTTTTTGTTTTTGTTTTCCCCCCACTCTTTCAATTTTATATCTGGTTAAGTAATCCAAAGTGTCCGCTGCTAGTTTGGGCCCCGCAAAGGCTGTGAATATGAAAACCTGAATTAAGGTACCAGCGTTTGAGTCTGTGTGTGTTACTAATACCTGTGACCCTCTGGGACAGAGGTCTTCCCATGTACAAATTCAAAGTGTTCTTTCTCTTCCCCTGTTCCAGAGCTCCCGTAGTCCTATCAGTCATGCATTAGCCCGTTTGCTGGGTGGCAGGATTGTTGGAGGTGAAGAGGCAATCGACAGAGGAGTAGAGGGACACGGTTTAATACAGACGCAGCCCTGGGTTTGAAATAGGGAGACCCTGGGGAACAGGTGCTTTTAGCACACAAGGCAGGTAGGCAATAACCATGCAGAGCCCCAGTCTGGACCTCAGTTTACTTTTCTCCATCTTCAAAATGGGACAGGTGGCCCTTCCTGGAAGGACTGTGTGGAGGTGGAAAAATATGTAAGAAGAGCCTGATCCTATGCAGAGCCAATGTAATGACAAAGCTAGACCAGGAGCTCCGCAGTATTTCCTGCAACTGACCAGCAGTCCCTAAGGGCACATGCATGACATCTAACTGTTCTCCATGTTTTCTTCCTCCCGTGTCCGGTTTTTGCCCACATTGTAACCCTGGAACTGGCTTGTTGGCTCTCCTTTCTTAGTGACAGCATCTCAAATTTTAGCTAGGAAGTCCTAGAGTATATGTTTATTGCAACATATCTGGGCAATGATGTGTGAGGAGACATAGAAAATCTACTTAGAATATGCTGACTCAATGCAGAGGGAATGGTTTCTTCCGCTTTTCTTCTCCACTGACCTGGAACTCTGCTGTGATGGCTGGAGTTCCAGCAACTATAATGGATCGTGAGGCGACTTTATGTCAGGAAGGCAGTAGAGAGACTCAGAAGCTTGCAGGCCTGATGGTTTACTGCTTTGCTTACAGCTGGATTTTTCTTACATGAAAGGACATAACTTTACATGTGTACGTCACTAGAGTCAGGGATTTGGTTTTAGTAGCTGAATATGATCCTATACAGCATTTACTACATACTCAAGTTCTATACAGAAATGAGTAATTCTCTATGATGAGAACCCTTACTGGACCCGTAATATATGCTCGTATATTTCATGCTGCCTGCCACCTGTTTCCTGCCCCAATATCTAGTTGAGGAAACCAAAACTTGGAGAGGTTCATGATCCAGCCAAAGTCACATGTGTCCTAAGTGGCAGAACAGCATCTCAACCCCGTTTGTCTAAGCCCAGATACTCATGGAGCAAACAGTTATATACAACCTTACTTTTTTTTAAAGTCACACTATTTTTTTAAAAACTGATTGTAATTGTCACATGCTCATTTTAGAAACTTTGGAAAATTCTACAATAGTATAAACAGAACAAGTTGAAATTATCTACGATATCCCCAGCGTTGATCACCATTAACATATTACCTTTCCTCTTCCAGTTTGTATAATCTGTGAATCATGTAGTAAATATTCCTTCAAAAGCAGTTATTGCGGGGCGCCTGGGTGGCTCAGTGGGTTAAGCCGCTGCCTTCGGCTTGGGTCATGATCTCAGGGTCCTGGGATCGAGTCCCGCGTCAGGCTCTCTGCTCAGCGGGGAGCCTGCTTCCCTCTCTCTCTCTGCTTGCCTCTCCATCTACTTGTGATTTCTCTCTGTCAAATAAATAAATAGAATCTTTAAAAAAAAAAAGCAGTTATTGCTGCAATCATATTCTACGTAATAATAGCCAGCATCAATCATTTATTATCTGCCAGGTGCTCATCTGCATGCTTTGTTACAATTACTTCACATAATGCTTCCCATAACCTTTTGAGATAGATTCTGTTCTTGCTCTCATTTTGCAGTGAGGTGCAGACACAGAGAGGGCAAGGAATTGATTGAGTTCACAACAGCATATAAAGCAGAGGGCCCGGGAATCGAAGACAGGCACTTGACTTCAGGATCCACACTCTGGAGTGCCAGACTATGCTCACTCTCCAATTCTGAACGTTGCATTTCCTTTTTTTTTTTTTTTTTTTTTTTAAATCATAAAGCTCCAGGTCAGCCTAATAGTCTACCATAAGTATGCACCGTAATGTCCTGGTCATTCCTTATTGTTGGACATCTGAGTTATTTCCATTTTGTCACTATTATTAACAATGCTGGGAAGACCACCTTTGTATTTATGTATCATTGTCCACATAATGGATTATTTCCTTGGGAAAGATTCCAAGGACTAACACTATGAATCAAGTAGTAGGCATTCTTTTATCACTACCCTGAAGCCAAAAGATCTGGAATCATGGAATCCTAGAACCTGGGATCTGGTCCTACCTGCTGATGAAAACCGAGACCCAGAGCAAGAAAGTGACTTGCCCAAGGTCACACTTGAATTCTATTAGCTGGCTGCTTTGTTTTGTTTCCATTTTATGTTCTCTCCAAGACAATGCCTTTTTTGTTGACAGCAGAACTTCTTTTTTGTGATTGTTGCTTAACTTGGTACCTTTTCACAGTAATAAAGTAATGCGTGCTCATGCAATAACAGGAACACTGCCTCTTTATGGAGCTCCTAATGGAGGGCCAACAACTGCTGAATTCTAGAAGTAGAAAGAATAAGACAAAGCAGCTGCCTTCAAGGAGCTCCAATGAAGGAGGCAGGCAGAAATAAGGACATTTACAATATGATATCACAAATTCCTTGGGGGCCTACATAGGATGTTACAGAAGTGGGGAGAGGAGAAACTGTCCCAGAGGGGGAGAGGGAATCAGGAAACCTTCCTTTGTTTGTTTTATTTATTTATCAGCTGTTCATTTGTTTATTTATTTACCATTTATTTATTTACTATCCAGTCACTCATGAAATGGTAATTTATTGAACATCTACTAGATACCTGGCATTATCTTAGGATGGCAGACACAAAGCTGGAGTTCGAATTTGTGTTTTCAGACTCCAGTTCCCATGAATTTTTTTTTTTTTTTGCATGTTGCTGTTATAATCTATTAAAACAAACAAGAAAATAGAATGGTTTTGAGTATTGCTTCCATCCAGGTGGAGAGAAGGTGGTTACTCAGTATGATGGGAGCTCATGCTGGGCTCATTAATCAAATACTCTGGTTAATAGAGAGTTCTCGTATACGCCATGCATGAATTACCAGTTTTCAAAGAATTATAATACAACAAAATATACTGGAACTATACAGCTCATAATTTAATCTGCTTTAGATGTGACAGAAGTCACCTGAAGGGCTGTGTTTAAGAGCCATCAACTTTGGAATGTCAAACCTGCAGAAGGCAAGTCAATGCAAAATTAACAGCTCTTGGCTTTTACTGAGTTGCTGTTTTTGAAAATAGAAAACTCAAACCCAAAACCACGGATGGGTATATCTTAACCAGATTTGCTATATAAAGAGGAAAAAATTGTTGCAAGTATGATATGCTTAAGATCTTTTTAAAAATGATTTTATTTTTAAATAAAAGAGAGAAGGGGAGGAGCAGAGGGAGAGGGACAAGCAGACTCCTCGCAGAGCACAGAGCCCAACTTGGGGTTTGATCTCAGGACCCTGAGATCATGACCTGAGCAGAAACCAAGAGTCAGACACTTAACCAACTCAGCCATTCAGGCACCCCAATAAGTTTAAGATCTTAATGCTGTTTTCAGATAGCCGAATCATTTCTGTGTGTGTTGAGGGGCTCATTTATAAATGAGTCTGTGTTTTAGAAGGGGATGTGTGGCCACTGAACCCCATTGTACAGTCCAGAGGCTTTTCTTTCTTTCTTTCATTCTTTTTTTTTTTTTTAAGGGAGAAAAGCATCCTTTAAGTTTATTGCAAATGGCCTTTGGATATAATTTTTTCTGCGTTGTTTTGTTTTTAACAGAGAATGACAGCTGAACATAATGACATGCTGGCTTAGGGGTTCTGGTTGTCAGAACTTTGAGCCTTCACACCTGGAAGCCCTCTGGTGGTGCAGGGGGGTGGGAGATGGGCACAAGCTGGCATGGATGCTACATGTGGGCAGTTCCCAGAAAGCATCCCTGGGTCACTAGTCCCAGGAGCTGCTCCATGAGCAACAGGCTTCCCAGGCCGGGTGAGTTTGCAAACTTTAACATAAAAGCTTCCTTTGGGGGCTCCAGGACATGTTAGTCTTATAAAGCCCCTGATAAGTCCCGCATCAAGGAAATTCCTATAGCATCTACCCTCTCTGAGCTCAGTGCCTCTCAAGGAACCAAAACAGGTTCCTTGGCAGAGCAAGGATTCTGACAAATACATCTTGGATTGCTGGCCCAATCCTTCCATTATAAGGATATCAGGCTCTCTATCTTCCAGCTGGGTGGTTCATACACTCTCAATCATTTTTTCTTTCATGTATTCCATATGCATCCTCTGAACACTGGTTTGCATCCCAGAGAGCTCAGATCGCAGCCTGGATAACAAGGGGCAGCTGGAAGCTGGGGCTGGAACAGATATGGCATGGGTTTAGACACAGCAGAAGAACTGCTTGTGTAAGTTCTAAGTAATATTTCATCATCACTCTGTATTTGATACATCACTCTGTATTTGAAACAACAGCAAATGAAATCCTGGCTTTTAATGTGGGTTGCATGCTTTATTCTGTGAAATAAACCTAGACTTTTCTTCCTGGTGGTAGATGACTCATCTATTCATACAATGTAGTTGAAACTATTCTGAACCAAAAATACAGCCACAGTTGCTCTCTGAGGCTTTGAGAAGCTGACCGGAGCTCAGTGCTGATGGCTTATTTTATAAAATGAATGAGTTTTGAACGTTTCTTAATTATAAGTTGCTAAGTGTCTTCTACGCCTGTTGGGAAGACCTACTCCCTCTGCTCAGAAAAGAGAAAAGCTTCTTTTTTCCATCCATGAGTCACTTCAACATGAGTTGAAGCATTTAGCAGACAGGTGTCGGAGTGCTTGGGAGACAGGCTGATGCCACTTGTAAACCCACTAGAGGGAAAGGGCTAGAGAGCGGGGATCTGTGCTCTTCCTCTGTCCTCCCCTTCTGGGAGGCAGGCTGGGCACTCAGGACGCGGGGCCAGTTGTAGTAAATTCTCAGGGTAGTTTTCGAATTCGTGAGTGAACGAGCAAACAAAGGAACAAACAAATAAAAGAAGATTCCTTCTTAAATAAAAGAAGATTGTGGGGTGGGAATAAAGGGAAGGATGGTCATTTCCGTATTCGCCGTTGCCACAGTGATGCTGCGTAACAAACCTGCAAGCGTTTACTTTGTCTTGCTCACTGGTCTGTGGCGTTCCATGGTGCAGGAAGGAGGCTCTCTTTAGCAGGGAGAGGGCTGGTTGGGCGTGGCTCTAGGCTTCGTACATGTTCGGGTCTGGCATCCTCCTTGGGCCAGTGCAGTGACCTCCAAGACCAGCTCAAACGACCACATTCGAGGCCCCTGCTCAAGACATACCTGCCAACATCAGAGGGGCCAAAGAGAACCACGTGACCAAGCCCCCGATCAACAGAGTGGGGAAGTCCCTCCATCCCAGATGTTTGTAGGACAATAACACTGTCACAAACCCATGGTTTCTCAAACATCCTTTTCTATAAAATTGGCAAAGGAAGATCTAAAAACTTGCTCTGAGCTTTCTAGTAGTCAAGGAAATGTGTCCCGATGTTGGATTCCCAGTGATCTCGAGCCACAAATAAGGGAGCTGTGACTGCTTGTGTATTCCACACTTTCTGGAGAAGCGACCTGTCCACTCGTTCTGTTTCATCACTGGTAGCATCTTCTGGTGTGGTGCCAGATGCTGGTGCGTCCATCCTCACGCTCCCGGCCCCAGTGCCCTCTCCCGTAGCCGTTGAAGCAGCGGAGCCCGAGATGCTCTGTCCAGAGCTGTGTAACGGATCCACAAGGAGCACCCATGTGTCCGCAAGGTCCACCCCACTGGAGAGATCTCAGGTTCAGAGCCAAGCCGGAAATCCATCTTCTCACCGAGTCTGGTCCACAGAAGTGGCTCCCAGGCAGCCCACAGAGGTGGGCAAGAGCAGACAGAGACTCCTGTTTCCCCAAGGTGGCCTCTCGCAGGTGTACCGGAGCACTAGGGAAAATACGGAGTGCTCGCTCAGCGGCGGAAGTCTAGACTTAGAGGAATGGGAGGTCAAAAAGACCGAGAATTACCTGAAATTGTTGCAAAATACTCCCTGTGTGCAAAATAGAGAGGGGGATGTTGCCCCTGTGTGAGCTTGTGGTTAACGTGCTGGGTTCCTTAAAGCCGCAATAGAAGAATCTTCGAAGTCAAAACTACCAAGAGGGAGTTGCCTCCAGGCACAGCAGAGAAAGAATCGCAGGGATTTCTCCTGAGAACCACAGTGAATAAAGCTTGGAGCTGACTATAGCTCTTGAACAGGAGTTCCAGCTGGACATTAGCATGCCGGACAACCTTCCTCCTGAGGATGCTTTCTGGGAGCATGGATTCCTTTGGCCACTTTCAGGAAGGCCCAGTCAAGACCACCCTTTGAGGATCAGGCCTCAGAAGGGTTAGTGGACACGTCCTTGCATGGGCTTGAGGTGCAGGTACCTCGATTGGGCAGGGATCCAGCCCAGGCTTGGCCACAGGGAGCTGTCCTTAGCAGTTGACCTCCCTGAGCCATTCCCTAGGCCCCCCGTGTCCTTCGTTTCTAGCTCGTGTCAGTTAGGTCTTAATATGTCTGTCCCCCGCCACCAACACAAGGTCGGCAATTCATACATTTCTATACCACCACACCAGGCATGGGCCCTGATGTGGAGCAGGCCATCATGAATTTTTATTGACCAATAGTCTGTGAGCCCCTTGAGGGGAGGAACCATGTCTTCTGTCTGTCCGGCAGGTTTACCTTTCTCTAACGTATCCTCTGCACTCTGGCCAGACTAAGCAGGAAGTGAAGTCAAGTGTAGAGTCTGGAGATCAGCTATGTGACCTTGGACAAGTGCCACAACTTTGCCAGGCCTTAGTTACTTTGTCAGGAAAATATGGAGGTCATGCTGAGATCATGGTGATCAGTAAAAGTAATGGGCATGCATGGCGCCGGCATTTGGAAAGGGCTCCACAAATGTTAGATCTGATTATTCTTTTCAAAACTTTTTCTGTGGTCATGCTGCTACCTTGCTTGAAATCTTTTCTCTTAATCCACTGGGCAAAGGCCCTTTCTTCAAGAGCATCTATTCTCAGAAAACTTCCTTGATTCCACTTCCTCCACATTTCAAGTTCTCAGACCCTCTCCCTCTGTGTTTCTATAGACCAGGGACAGCCATTGCTGGTTATCTACCCAGTACTAATTTTTCTGTTGATATTTATTAAAAACTCACTTCCTCAGACTCTCTTACAGCCAAGAGTGACATTGTGACATGGTTCTTGCCAGTATAGATGGAGTCCCTGGCAAGGCAACTTTCCTTTGACCATCACCAGTCTCCTTTCTTCTTGCCTGGGATGCAGTTGGGATATCCGGAGATAAAGCAGCCCTCTTGCCACCAAGAGAAAATATGCATAAGAACAGAAATCCACTAGCTAAGAATGGGCTAGTAGATGGAAGGAACACTGTTGGATTATTTATGGCAGTAGAGTCCTATCTTAGCCCTAAATAGCCTATTGACAGACTATGTTTGTGCTTTTTTATAAACTTCAGCTGATCACATTCCGGACTGAATGTTTGTCCATATCTTTATTATCACTATTAATGCTAGATTACCAGTACCTCAATCACCCCACTAGTTGTGAGGGCTGGACTCATCTTTGTCCTTGACGCAGATGTTAAGTAAATGCTGTTTGTCAAGAGAATTGGATTCCTTTGCCTCCTCTTCCTTCTTTTCTTTACTGGGGGCAATGAGGCTATTTTCTAATATATCACCTATTCTCAATTAATGGTCATGAATCAGGGCAGTGAAGAGGGCCTCCCAGTCCCACTTGTAACCCTCCATGCATCTGGTCCATCTTTGAGAAGACCTTAGTCCATTCAGGTGCAGAAGTTCTATGTCTCTACATGGTGAGGTTTCTTTTTTTTCCTTTTTTTCTTTTCCTTTCTTTCTCTCTTCTTTTCTGTGTCTCTTCACCTCTCTCTTCTTAGAAATTAATTCTTTTTCTATTTAGATAAAATGTACTGGAAAGGATCCTGACAGAGAATTATAATCATATATATATATATATATATATATATATATATATATATATATATGGTGTGTGTGTGTGTATGCGTGTGTGTATCTTGGTATGATTAAGCATAGTAAATGAGGGGCATTTCTAGTGTGTTAGTTGCATAACAAGCTTTAAAAATGTCTTTGGATTTTCTTGAGCTACCTCTCTTGCCACCCTGACTTGGCCTTTATTGGAGTAAACTATCCTCCATGCTTGTGGTTTCACTGTGGCTCTTTCTATCCAGTGGGAACCAGAAATAAAAACCAATGCATTTAAAATGTGAGATGTGGAAAGGAAATAGGAAGAACAGTTTCAGAGCTGGCTTCCATTGCCTTATAAATATAGCATAGTTACTTGAATTCCATAAGAATTAAACTCTGATCTTTTAAAATGCATGCAAATTCTTGCAGAATATATATGAAAAAGTCACTATAACTGTTGAGGCACTTCGACTCCCTTGATAAATGGGACTTCCAGACCACACTTTATTGAGTCTCTGATTTTTAATAATTTGAATCCTGCAAGATTTAATTCTGCATAATTCTGGCTGAAATCAGCTTTTGATTGAGTTGTAATGGCTCTGTTATTGTAAATATCTCTGCATGCTAATGTCGTGCTGGAATTCAATAATATTTAGATGAAATTTTTCGCCTCGAGCATTATGGAAGCAAGATTTAGAAAGTCGGGAAGTTTATGTCAAAGTGACATCTATTTTGGGTAACCCGAAACATTTTTAAATGCAATAACTGGTCATCTCAAGACATGATTTAAATAATTATGAATCCCAAATGTAAATGTGTGGATCAATTATAATGTGTATGATATTATAATATGAATAAAATATATGAAAATTCTTAAAACATGTCTTTATTTAACCTTGCAATATTTCCAGATATAGTCATCAATGACTCAGCTGAGGATGCAGGGATGAGCCCCACGACCCCAAAGACTGAGAGGCAGTGTGGGGTTACGGGGTTGTAGAGGTGGTTTGTGCTTGGCATGCCCAATGACCCAGTGGGTGAATACACTTTAATATTTTGAGAAAGCACCTTCACCTGCTGTAAAGTGAAATAATCAAACAAATAATAGTTACTTCTTTTTAAAATCTTATTTATTTATTTGACAGAGAGAGATCACAAGTAGGCAGAGAGGCAGACAGAGAAAGAGGGGAGGCAGGCTCCCTGCTGAGCAGAGAGCCCCATGTGGGGCTTGATCCCAAGACCCTGAGATCATGACCTGAGCCAAAGGCAGAGGCTTAACCCACGAGCCACCCAGGTGCCTCTACTTCTTAATCATCAATCTCCCTCTTAGACCAAGAGAAGAATCTGGACATGTGAGCCATTTCTTAGTGCCTGGCACATGTGGGTGCTCCAAAACTATTTATTGAGCTAAACTGAAGGTTCACATGTGAAAACGTTATTCATTTGGTCCTCCCAAGAGCCTGTGAAGTAGAAATTATTATGGTCCCCAATTTAGAGAAGAAGAAGTTGAAGAACAAAGAAGTTGTTGAAAATTAGATGACCTAGTCAGTGGAGAAATTGGAATTTGAACCCAGGCACTCAGGCTCCAGAATCAGCGTTCCTAACTCCTGTGATGTTTTGTTCAAGACAGGCACAAATCCTCTGATGCTCCATTCTTTGAGAAGTAGCTCTAATTCTGCTCTTCCAGCAGGTACTGGAAGGGCCTGGAGGAGACTGTGGGTGAGGGCTTGGTGGTTAGTGAGCAAAGTGTTATTTATTGGAGGCTGGAGAAGAGGCATCTAATTCAGGTGCTGGCAGACATGTGCGCAAAACCATTGTTGGCAGAAACATGGAAAACAGGAAGGAGACCTAAGGATCCTGTGCATCTGGCTAAAGACATTTCCAGGCAGAATGTCAAAAGGGCCAACTGACCTCTTCTAGTGGGCTATGATAAAACACAGGAAAGAGAGATGGACACCCCCCCCCAAAAAAAAAAGTTGTATGGTCTAGAATTTCTAGTCAGCACAAAGTTCTTAAAGTACGAAATGGCAGTGGGACATAGAGCAAATCCAGTAAAGCCTGGTCCTAGAGTCAAGATCTTAAGGGTGAGCTCTAAGACCTTTTGATTTATTTATTGATCAATTGATTGAGAAACAAGATTTAAGAATGTGCCTGGTGAGCACCTGGGTGGCTTGGTTGGTTAGGTGGCTGCCTTCAGCTCAGATCATGATCTCTGAGTCCTGGCATCGAGTCCTGCATCGAGATCCCAGCTCCCCGGGGAGTCTGTCTCTCTCTCTCTCAAATAAATAAATAAAATCTAAAAAAAAAGAATGTGCTTGGTGAGATTCCAAGGGATGTGCCTCTTAGAGCCTTTCAACTAGACAAAAAATTTCAAAATTTCAACTAGATAAAAAAATTTTTAGGAAACTGAAGGGCATTGTCTTGGGATACCCTGACCCAAGGTAGAGTCTCGGAAAGAAATGTGAGCGTGGATTTGATCTAATGATGCAAACCCCAGTAAGATTCATAGAAAACTCACAAGGTTGTTAGGAAAATTGTATTGGTGGTAGCACTGCCACTTTGGATAAAAGGGGACAGTGACACTATAAAATGACAGGAAGTCTTTGAATGCACCACTTTCTACTTACCTCCTGTGAGCAACAGCTCACCGGAGAAGGCTACTTGGATGCAAATATGAGTCATTTCCTGTGGAAAATGAAAAATGGTCTAGAGAGAAGAGCCAAGAACTCCAGAGAATCATTTCCAGGGAGACTTAAGGGCCCTACTCAGGGAACTGGTTACATGCACCAGGTTGGATTTTGAAAGTGCTATAAACAGGAGCTGCTAGGTGCTTTGGGGTCCCTCCTTTTTGCTGCCACCCTATTTTTATCTCACCATAGTAGATTGGGTGTGTGGAAGGCAGACAGTTTTCCCCTTTAGTGCATAGACAACAGCCTAAAAAGAGCCATATTTGGGGAACTGCACCCAGGAAGACTCATCTGTACCTAAACTTGATCTAGATGATGAAGAAATCCATGGCAGATGTGATGCTGGGCCTACTTCTCAGTGGGACTGGAAGGTTTTATCTGGGATGCTTGAAGACCTGAATTTCCATGTAAGATGTCTGTCCTGCTGAAGAAACCATATTAAGAGGTCCTAAGACCATGTGAAGAAGAAGATGAGTCAGTCAAGCTCAAGTTTCCAGTTATCCTCATCAAAGTGTCAGGTTTGGGGGTGCCTGGTGACTTAGTTGGTTAAGATCTGACTCTTGGTTTCAGCTCAGGTCATGAGATCCAGCCCTGCATCAGGATTGGTGCTCCTGTGGAATTCTGCATGGGGACTCTCTCCCTCTCCCTCTGCCCCTCCTCTCTCTCTATATATCTCAAATAAATAAATAAACCTTTAAAAACAAAAACAAAAACAGAGTGCTAGGTTTGCACATCCTGCTATATTGGACTGTCAGACTGGATGAGTTTTTGCTGAATCCCACCAAGTGACCCCAGTCAACAATCCCATGGAGCGGAAGAATCATCAGTCAACTTCTGTTTGAATTTCTGACCCACAGAATAGTGAGATATAATACAATGGTTTTTGTTTTAAAGCACTGAGTTTTGTTGTGCTGCAGTAGATAACCAGAATGACCACTACTTCTCTGTGGGTGTCAGTTATGCGGGTGATGATAATACCAGCACTACTAGGAATAGCATCCCTTGACCTCACGGTGCCCTCCTGGTGGACATATTTGGTGTCCATGCCAAATGTAGTCACAAGTCATCTTCTAGCCAGTGAAGTTGGAGATGGTGACACCATGTAGTTTTAATTATAGGTCAGTACGGAACTAGAGGGAGAGTATGACTTTTCCCTTGCTAGAACTCCATGACCCCAAACTCAGGTCTTGTTTCCAAGGTAGGAGAAGCCCGCTGTGGCTTGTCAACCTTTGCCCTGCTGTTCACACCCACCACTGTAGTTGGTGATTCTCTGCTTCCTCCATTAGACAGGCAACCCCTTGAAGACAATAGGGTCCTTCAGTCTCCCCACCCTGCCCATGGTAGCACATGGTAGGTGCTTTGCTGCATGTTGGTGGAATGCATGATGAGCTATGGGTATTTGGGGGAGCTTTCTATTCTTCTACGTTTCAGGTCTCCATACAATTTCAGTGGTGTGGCTGAGCACATTTACTGGAGATATTTTTATCGGTCCCAGACAGTTCAGTCTCTTAGAGAACAAATTTGGCATTTTCTAGTGATGATAACAGAGAGATGGGATTGACAACTGTAGTTTTAAAATTGAAAGTGAATTGCTCTATCACCCAGGGTGAGGGGGTATGTGGCAGGAGGTACCTCTCTCTCTGGGTGAGGACATAAGCTCTCTGAGGGTTGAAATTCTAGACCACCTTCCACTGTTTGGATTTGGTCTCTTTTCCAAGCCACATTTGTCTTATTTATAAATTGTAGGTAATATGTCAGGGGCCTTCAAGGATCAAAGTAGATCCTGGAAGCATGTTGTAAAGCTACTTTCCATTTCAGAAGGAGTCCAAGTTTCCCCAAAACCTTGATCTTGCCAATATCTTCATTTTGAGAATATCTAAGATTGAAGAAATTGCCTAAACTGACCCCATTTGGGTCCCCCCCCCTCCTTGGTCTATCTACTAGTGGAATTATTTAAGTAGATTATCTAACAGGAGCCCTAAACAGAGAGAGAATGGGAGATACGTAAGTGAAGGGTGGTGTTGCATGAATAAAGATAGGTTAACTTTTATGGTGCCTTGAAGAAAATGCCAGACATAATGCATATGGAGAAAGTGAGACCTGGGGAGCTGAGGGGCCCTGTCTGAGGTCACACATGTGGTCAGAAGTGAGGCCACAGCAGGATCCCAGTCCTGAGCCTCCCCCCACACAAGGGCTGGTGAACTTTTTCTGTAGGGGAGCAGATAGCAAACATTTTAGGCCTTGAGTGCTTCTGAGTCTCTGTTGCAGTCCCTCAGCTCAGTAACATTTACTTTGCCACGTTACTGTGCCAGTAACATTTTCTTTGTCGACCCCGGCAAATGGTGCCTCCTTCCAGGTTCTGCTCCCTGGCTGACCAGATCTCCACTGACGGCAGCCAGCACCCCCTTTCCACATGCCTCTTTTTCCCAGAGTCCTCGCTGGTTCTTCCTCATGGTCTGAAGTCTCGACCTGTGTCTTAAATCTGGCTCGCTTGCTTTCCTCTCTTTCTCTGTAAATCACATTTAATTTTTTCCACCCCAATGGAGAAATAATTGATATACATTCTTATCTTTTGTCTCATGGGCTTTGGAGAGTCTCTTTACTTTCTGGGACTCAGTTTACCCACTTGTAAGCCAAGGGGGACTGAATGAGTGTTTCAGAGGTTCCTGGAGTGCTTGGCCTCAAGCACACATGCGATGAATCAAGCTGCTGAGCTCCAGCCTAGATCTCTACCCACCTGCTATATGATTTGGGCCTGGACTTCACTCAGATCCCGTCTCCCCAACTATAAGTAGGGACAACAGCATCGAGGGCTCATGAGATTGATGCGAAGATGGAATGACATGGTGTTTGCGCATAAATGACCTTTGTAAAACCAACACTAGGGAAACGTGAGGTTTTGTAAGGCTTATCCACTAGAGCTCCCCTCTAGAGACCTCCTGGGGTTTTCCCAAATGATCTGCTAACACTGACAACTGAGGCCCTGTTCCGAAGTGGGCCCAGGACGGGCATGGCCCACATGATGCAGCCCTGGAGCGCGGCAAGCCAGCCCTCTGAGAACATGTCACATCACCCACCAGCTAAGGAGCATAATTTGTTCCCTGGGCATTTTGTTTTGTGCTTTTCTTTTTAATTTATGATTTGTTGTTAAACAGTTACATGTGGAGATTGTTTAGCAGAGTGTTTGCATTTCTAATTGAACATTCTAATAATGATGTTTTTATTTTACTTGGTTTTTAAAGGTTATTATAATTTCTGTGAAGTTTCCTAAAACGTTGCAGCCAGAAACGCTTTCATGGAAAAAAAGGAACTGTATTTGCTCAGACACTGATGCTTTCTTGCAACGCTACTGACAATGGTATTTTGCCAAGTTATAGCTCAATATACATCTTCGGAGTTGAAGGGAGCTTAGGACTTGTCCCCTCTCCCACCAACTGGCAAGTCAGGTTAGGATGTGGAAGGGACCTGAGGATTCTGAGGCTGTGTTAGGTCTCAGTGGGGAGGAACTTTGTGACAGATTTGCAATGTCTGCTATGGTACACTCGGGAGGAATGTGTGTGCACATGTGCCCGTGTGTGTGCACAGGTGTGTGTGTGTGTGTGCTCATACATGTCAGGACAGAATTACCGTGATGTAGACCACATATCTGTCTTCCCTGATCTGGTACAGACTCCTCTTCTTCACCCTCCTTTGGACACCAAGGAAACTCAATGATAGGAAGAGAAAGTGACTTGCCCAGGGCCATGCTGGTAGCAAGTGACAGAACTTGAACCCAGGGTAACTTTCATGAGATCAAATGCTCTTAAAGTCACTGTTATATCTCTTTGCACGACAGAAGAAGAACCTCTTGTCATGTTATCCTTTTATTGGGTCTCCTGCTCTCTTTTGTGGGCAAGAAACCGATTCACCTCCTTCCCTCCTCACCCCTCCCCCAAGTGATGGGTTTGGTAAAGCACCCCCTTGCCTGCAACTTCGAACAAGAACCTCAGTGATTGAGGCAGTGACAGCTGGGGTAGCCTATACGGTAAAAATGCCTGGGGAAAGTGACACCTGAAAATGCTCCAGAGTATTCTTTATTCTATTTTTCTCTTTATTTTCCAAATTCCCTCTTGGTATGATTTTTACTATCAAACAATTAGCTTAAATTTTTTTTTAATGTACCCCAAAGCCCAATAGAAATTGTGTGGTCTCGTTAATAAATATAATATTCTGTTTTCAAATGGGCTAGTCCACAGGGAGGCTTAGAAATAAAAGGCCTATTTTGGATATGCAACTTCTGAGTGGACCATCCCATCAGCCCAAAGTCCCTGAGATCTGCAGCATGTCAGACTCCGTTCCATGCATTCTGGGGGACACGGTGACAGCAAAGAGGTGGTGTCCCTGACCTTAGGGAATATCATCGTATCAAGAGGAGCAGTATTGTATGAATCTTGGAAAGTTGAAAAATTCAAGACTAAAGAGATGTTCATAGACCTACTTTTAATAAAACCCAACGAAACCCCAAAAGACATGCCACCGAGTGCAGGAACGCACCCGAGGGCTCACGATGTCAGCTATAATTTGAGTCTCTGACTTGAGCACGCACGGGGGTACAGGGCTGCTCTCTGTAATAGGTTATCACAGGATAGAGTTTAAAATACCACTTGAGTCATAACCTCATCCACTTAGAGATCCAGAAAGGGTTCCCAGGGCTGATCAGAGACCTGATTTGCAAATTACTATAAATTAACGTAGTTATAGCTGGGACATGAATATATGCTTGGAAATGCTCATATAGTGCATAATATATGCCATGTCTTAAGATGATAATAGTCGTAATTTCTAAGATGACTTTTCCTCTAGCTGGCACCTCTCACCCTGTGATCTCGAAGTCCTTTACAAACACTAATTAATTACATTAATTTTACCATAAAGCTTGCTCATTACTGTACTTTTATTATAAGCTCTTGCCAGCTTAGATTTAATGCAACTCCCTTATTGAAATTCTGCTCTTTGATATTGCTAAGGATCTGCTCAGATATTATATGTGCCTTTATAGGTTTTTTAGTCACACAGTTAATAGAATAAAGGTGGTCTCTCTTCCACATGGGATTTCATAAAGGCACATTTAAATGGCATCCAGGTCAAGTGCCCCGACCATTCCAAGGGTCCCTAGGTCAGGGATATATTGCAGCTTGAATATCGAACTGATAGGCTAAGGGTGGCTGTTTGGCACTTTGGGTTAAGAAAGATTCTGAGGCACACCCATCCCTGGCAGGAACAGCGGCTCTGACTCACTTGCCATCCACACGGGTGTGGATATGGGGTCTGTGGACTCATGAAGGCCTCCTCCCTCCGTCCCAGGCCTCACAGTCAACTTCCAATGAAGAGGCAGGAAATCTGGGTCCAGTTTCATTTTTCCTTGTTACAAAGTGTGTGGCTTTATCCATTTCTTTCTCCCGAAAATGAGCACACCCATGCTTGCCTGAGTCGTCTCCAGGACTCTGAGCCGACCATCTGGGAGAAGTATGTCCGCTTTTTTCCTTCGCTGAAGGGTGTCTGGGGAAGCCGGTCACAAGGTGGAAAGCTGGCCGGCTTCGAGTCAGGACCCTTGGGTTACAGCATCAGACCGGCCGTCTCACTTGTGGACCACGTGAGGCAGGCGAATCATTTGTTCTCAAGGTGCCTCCATTTTTTCTCGTATAAAACAGAAGTAGTGATATCCTTGTATGTGACTCCTCACCCCGCTCGGAGGCTTCAGTGAAATAGAAACGCATCATAAATGATCACATTAACCAGCACATAGTAAGTGCTCAAAAATTAGTTAGAAACTAAAAGCAGACAACAAGCAGATAGGGCGGATGGAGGGCTGTGGAAGGAGACGTAGGCAGGGGATCTCGGCAGGTTTCCCCACTGCGGAGGTTTCCCGTAGCTGTGCTTCTCTCTTTACTTGTTCTCTAACATTTCCCCTAAGGAACACGTATGGATTTTATAATGAAATAAAAACAAAAGCACTTTTTCGGCGGCTGCACAAATGGATACATGTGATAAAATTGCGCAGAAACACATGTGTGCAAGCACACAACAAATGAGCACATATAAAAACTGGTGAAACAAGACCTGAATGAGGTGTGCAGACTGTACCAGCATCAACGCCTCGTTTTGATATGTGTGATAATTATGTGAGATATTACCATGGGGGGGAGGGGGCGGAAGTGGGAGGGACAGTACCCAAGAGCTCTCTGTCCTATTTTTGCAACCTCCTGGGAGGGAAGGCTTATTTCAAAATAAAAGTAAAAAAAAAAAAAATTAAGTTACCAAACTACTCTGAAAGAAATTCAGTAGTAGATGCTCAAATGTTAATTCAATAAATGGAGAAATGGTTGGATGGATGGATGGATGGGCGGGTGGATGGATGGATGGACAGATGGATGGATGGACAGATGGATGCATGCATGCATTTCATTTCTGTATTTGTACGTAAACTCTATCACCCTGTAGAAATTGTTTATAGTACTATTCTCTAATCATTACCTTTTGGCTTGAGAATATCTCCTTTTGTCCAGGAGAATCACAATCACAGTTTATAAATGCTGACTGCATCATCTCAGAGAGCAGACATTTTGCCTGTGGTAACTTGAGGTGGAAGCCACCACCGGTGTCACAGAAGCATTCTCGTGGGCTTAAAAAATCCTCCCTTTACTCTGGTTCTGAGGGTAGGGCCAGAAGGGAGTGGAAAGCCATCTGCTTGTGCCTTGGGTCTTGGTGCAGAATGGGAGCAGAAAACCAGCCCAGCCATTGCTTCAGATATGACAGACCCTGAATGTAATAAAAGTTGTGTTCGTATGTCTCATTAGATAAATAAAGCTGACTTGGATAGGTTGCTTGAAACCCAAAGTGAACTGAAACCAAGTTGCCTGCACTTGATACCAAAAAGTAAATGTCATAGTGGCAGACAACTTTGAAGGATCCAGGAGCTCTGCATACATTATGTCATCTAATGTATCTAATCTCATGCATTATATATAATTATATAATATATATACATAATATATATAATACATGTATTATATGAAAACATTATGTCTTCTAATGTCATCTAATCTCAACCCCATGGGACACATATTGTCATCTGACTGCAATGTTGTGGCATTCTTAGCTCCACTTTCCAGGGGGGAAAAAAAAACATGACTCAGAGGTTAAGTCACAAGAATGGGCACATCAGGTGCACGTGGATGGCTCAGTGGATCAAGCATCAGACTTCAGCTCAGGCCATGGTCCCGGGGTCTGGGATCGAGCCCCGCATCTGGCTCCTTGCTCAGCTGGGAGCCTGCTTCTCCCTCTGCCTCTACTCCCCCCACCTCTCTCTCTCTCTCTCAAATAAATATTAGGAAAAAAAAAAGAATAGGCACATTAGTATTAGTCAAGCAATTGTTGTTGCTGTAACAACAACAAAAAAACTTTAACATATTAGTGGCTTAACACACATACACAAGTGTATTTCTTGCTCACCCAACAGTCTAATGTGAACTTCAGGGAGTGAGTGCACATTTTCCACTTGGGGCTTTCAAGACAGGCAAAGAGGAGAAGCAGCACGGAGAAGGCACACCTGCTTCCCAGCCAACTTGGCTCAGACATGACACCCGTCACTTCTTCTTTGTGGCCGTGAGCTAGTCATGCTGTCCTTCCCAGAAATATCTCTACATTAAGGAAGGAGGTGCAGCATCTTTGAGCACAGTCATTCCACAGGGCACAGAGTGGAAATCAGAATGGAGCTCAGCCATGCTCTCTCTGGAACCATGCTATGGAGTGGCGGGTCAGATGGGCTGTGCTCTCAGCCTACGACAACTTGACTCAGGCTCAAACACTCTGTCGATTTGTGATCTTGGGAGATAGTTGCTTAACCATCTTAAGGCTTGTCCTCCTCTTCTGTAAAATATGAGAGCAATAAAAATAGCCACCCCATAGACCCTTTTCAAAATTAAAAAAAAAAAGAAAGAATATACAGGCAGCATTTAGAGCAAGGCCTGACATTTAGTAAACATGCACAAATATTTATTATTATGATCTCTGTTAGAACGATGATGAGTTCCACCCCTGCTGCCCCTTATCTTCTCTTCCCATTCTCTCCTATTCTGTTTAGCGCTTTTGTCTTTTTCCTCTTTGATGTCTTTTTAAGTTTTCCAGCCTCTCCAGCTCCCTCACAAACCCTCTGCAATAACCAGAGTGTAGGAAAATCTGAGTCCCTCCCCTCTGCTGGGATCTTTCATCATGGAAACGTCTGGCCCAGAAGCACCAGCATTGCCACGGGACACTTCCCGTCTCCCAAAGCAAACATATTTGACACTGTTGATTTGGTGTATGAATGTCTGCAGTGTTATTAAATATGCATTAAAGTGCTCCCCTCATAAATTGTACGCACTCGGCCCACTCAGAGTATAATGCACACAACTAAATAATTTTTGTAACCACACAGACAGAGCAATCAGGCCAACTTCAAGGTTGGCAGGAATAAGGAGAGCCCGTCCCCTCCCTCTCTCCTCCCTTCATGGCTATTTTGTGGGGCCTCCTGGTTTGGCAGTTTGGCAGTTTTGAGTGGTGTGCTCTACTCTTCCAGAAGCTTGCATTTCTAGGTCTGTGAAGCTGGAGAACACATTCTGCCCTTTGTGAAGTCCATTTACAGGTCCCTAAGAGCATTGGGAAGGGGACAGATTTGGATTCAGCAGTGTGAATTTCATCAGGACCTGCTGGGCCCATCAGGTTTCCTGCTTTGTCACATCATGTACTCATACAATTTGTCACGATTTGTCTTTTCATCTGTCTTCTATCCATCCATCCAACCATCCACCCGCCCATCCATCCATCTGTCCATCTGTCCATCCGTCCATCCATCCATCCATCCATCCGTCTGTCCATCCGTCCATCCGTCCATCCATCCATCCGTCCATCCGTCCGTCCGTCCATCTGTCCATCTGTCCATCCGTCCATCCGTCCATCCACCCATCCATCCATCCATCCATCCATCCGTCTGTCCATCTGTCCGTCCATCCATCCATCCATCCATCCATCCATCCACCTAACCATCCTTAGCCACCCCTTCCCAGGCCAGGTGGTGTGCAAGGCACGTAGACGACAAACATGGAGGCTGGCTTCACAGAGGTCATGTTCTGGTGGGATAGATGGCAAGAAAATAAAGCACAAGCACATAAAATAGTCATAAACTGGTAAGTGCAGGGGAAATGGAGGATGGCACTGAATGGATGCATGTGTTTGGTTGGGTGAGTGGTTACTCCACGTCCGGGGTCAGAGGCGTGTCCTTGAGGAACAATGTTGAAGCTGAGGCCAGATGGAAGAGAAAGAGGCAGTTCTACAAGGGCCATAGAAAAGAGATTTTCAAGTAAAGAGAATGACATTTGCCTAGGCCCTGGCCAGCAGAGAGCCAGTGAGCATATCTTAGCTAATCTCAGATACAATAGGGGAATTCATATGGTTGATTCGATTCTGTCTGATTTTGCTTAAGCACTTACTTGAGAAAATGTAGAACATCTTTTAGTCTTCCTGTTTCCTGAAACTTATTGATTTTACTTATTTTTATTTTTTTGAAGATTTCATATATTTGAGAAAGGGAAAGCAAGCATGAGCAGGAGGCGAGGAGCGGAGAGAGAGGAAGAAGCAGGCTTCAGGGAGCCCCACATGGGACTTGAACCCAGGACCCTGAGATCTTAACCTGAGCTGAATGAAGGCAGATTCTTAATAATGGAGCCACCCAGGCACCCTGGACTTACTTATTTTTGAAGTGGTGAAGGAAGGATCAGCCATGTAGACCAGCGGTGTAGACTAGCAGGCCTGATGCTAAGGGCCGGCATGCATGGGCCACCTCGGGATAAGGGCTGTGCAAGATTCACCCCATAGCCCAGCATCTAGCTGGTTGTTGGAAACAGCAAAGGTCTATTGCATGAAAGTATGCACAATGAAGAGCACAAAATTGCAGCCAAGAATCCAGCTTGGTTTTCCTGACTCTGAGCATTTGCCATTTTGGAAACACCTGATTGGTGATCCATTGTTGGGAATGTTTATCTATAATCAGAGAAGGGGTTGGTACCTCCCCTCAGGTCACCTGGCTCAGTCCATTAGAAAGCAGGTTGATCACCAACACTGAGGAGAGGGGCATAGTGTTGATGGGTGTCCCCCAGAAGATATGTCTATGTTCTAATCCCTGGAACCTATGAATGTGGCCTCACTTGGGAAAAACGATTCTTTGTAGTTGTAATTAACTTAAAGATCTGGAGATTAGGAGATCATCCTAGACTATTTGCATGGACCGTACAATACAGTGACAAAGGGCCTTATGAGAAACACACAGAGAAAGGATGTCGGTGTGGCTCAGTTGGTTAAGCATCTGCCTTTGACTCAGGTCATCATCCCAGGTTCCTGGAATTGGGTCCTGTGTCAGGCTCATTGCTCAGTAGGGAGCCTGCTTCTCCCTCTGCCTGCTTCTCCCCCTGCTTGTGCACTCTCTTTCTCTCTGACAAATAAATAAATAAAATATTAAACACACACACACACACAGAGGTGAACACAGACAACAAAAAAGCAAGAGGAATGGGAAGGTGGGGACAGAGAGCCATGTGTAGCCACAGCCCAGGAGTGCTGACAGCCAGCAGAAGCTAGGGGAAGCGAGGGACAGGATCATTCCCAAGAGTCTCCATAGGGGAACTTAGACGTGCGGCATATTAGAAGCATGTTCCATCCACAGCACCTGTGCACTCCACCTCCTGGTTTCTCAGCCCCTTTAAAACCTTCCCCCTGCATTTGTTCTGAGAATCAGCCTGAAGGACAGATTCCCTTTATGCTGTTTCCCATGTGCTTGAGCATAAATAAGCCAGGATAACAGTTTTGCCTGGAACTTGAAAAGAAAAAAAATTGTGAATTTTGCATTCCGAATTCCCAGAGTAGTGAGGTCATAATTTTTGTTGTTTTAGCCACCAAGGTTGTGTTAATTTGTCACGGAAGCCCTGGACAGCTGGGCCACTGTGGTTTCTTCTAGCACAACACTGTCCAGTAGAACAACAACGTGAACTACATTATTTTAAACTTCCTTGTAGTCATGCTGAAAAGAGTGCGAGGAAAGAAGTGATACTAATTTCAAGAGTATATTTTATGTAATCCAATATATCTAAATGTTATGTCAACATGTAATCAATATAAAAAGTCATTAATGAGATATTTAACCTCCTTTCTTTTAGATTAACACTTACAGATTTGGTATGGTGTTTATGTTGGTAACACATATCCCTTTGTACGAGCCACATTTAAGTTCTCAATAATGTCTGTGGCCAGTGGTGACCGATTAGACAACATCTCTGTAGCATTTCCCCAGGTCTCTTACTTTGGGAACAAAGGTGACCAAGTAAGAGAGATAAGAGAATGCCCCAGACCACAGAGGCTGAAGGGTCTGCCCTGCTTCAGAGTCTGGAAGGCCAGGAGTGAGCTGGATTTGACTCAGCTGGGCTTCAAAACTGGATGGAAGGGAGACCTCTGGGAATTTTTGCCGTTAGCTGGGTGTATTCATCCCAGCACCAGGGGCTAGGATGAGAACCAAGAATCGTGCTTAGTTGGGGAAGGGCAGAAGATACGAACACTGATATGAGTCATTGAATACCAGCTATATCCCCAAACCTTCCCTTTTCATATAATCCTCACCACAAGCCCAAATGTGAGGCATGAGGGCCATCTCATTTTGTTGCTGAGGAAATGGAGGGTCAACAATGTAAGAAACTTGACCAAGGTCACCCAGCTCATAAGCGAGTAGCAGGATTTGAACCCAGTTCCCCCTAACCACAAAGCCAGCAGGTTGTGTTGCAGGCCCTGACATCTGGTAGGATACACCTTTTGTATCCTCCTGACCTGTGAGGATGGGCTCAGGGCTAGGCAAGGGTTGAATATCCCCAGGGGAGAACAAGTTTTAGGGACTCAGGCTGTGGGCTCAGAGGAGTCTGGAGATGACTTGAGAAGAGGCAAGCTCTTAGAATGCTCAAGACCATTCTGAATGCCCATTGAGCATCCAGAAAAGAGATTTCATTTTTGCATTCATGATTCTCTCATGCTCTTCTGCCTTCTCTTCTGGATGACCAATGGGCCTTGGGATGTGCCATTTTCTATGTCTTATGTTGGAAAAATTGACCTCCCAGAAGCTAAAATTGCCCAATTGGCTAAGAAAGCAAGTTTGTCTTTTAAAAGTAAGACATCAGGACATTCATTTTCTGACAAGAATCTGTAATTTGTGTTTATTTCTTGTTGATTGATTGCCATACATCTTTTGGCACCCCTCCAAATTTCTCTTGCCAACAAAGTAGGCCAAATTAATTTTCTACAGGAAGAGATATTCTGAAGCACTCTAAAATCTGTCTCCATCATTTTGCAAATGATCTCCTGTGCATGAAGTGACAGTGGCTTTACTTTTCCAGTTAGGGTAAAGAAGAAAAGTTTCAATGTCACACACATCTGAGGGAACAAAGATGGGTGTGTGCAACCTCTTTGCCTTTCGGTGATGGGCACTTTACATGGTGGCCCTTGTGGAACTTGGGAATCCTAGACTTCCACTTCTTTTGTTGGTGGGGGACAATTTAGAGGTTGAGAGGCAGGGTGCCAGCCAAAGTGGAGGCTGTTCAGTGTAATGTTCATTGAACTGAATTGAATGAGAGCACAGGAACCAGTATTCTTGACCTTGGCTTTACTAACTAACCTGCCTACGCCCTTGTGAGAGTCAGGTCCCTTGGCATCATCTTCTTCAGCCCCCAAGAGAGGAGACTAGCCTAGATCAGGGGGTTGCAAACTTGGTCTCAGCCTCAGAATGTTGTCTTCAAATGGCATTTTCCTTGTGGGTGAAAATGGCAGATACACTTCACTGTTCGTGAAAACATTCCTGTCTGATGAAGTTTTAAAATGTATATTTATTTATTTATTTTTTACTTTTAATAAGCTTTATTTTTTTTACTAACATGTAATGTATTATTTGCTCCAGGGGTACAGGTCTGTGAATCATCCGTCTTACAATTCACAGTCCTCACCATAGCACATACCTTCCCCAATGTCAGTAAACCCGCCTTTCTATCCCTCTGCCTCCCTCCCCCCAGGAACCTTCAGTTAGTTTCCTAAGATTAAGAGTCCCTAACGGTTCGTCTCCCTCCCTAGTCCCATCTTATTTCATTTTTTCCCTCCCTACCCTCCATGACCCCCAACCCTGACTCTCAAATTCCTCATATCAGAGAGATCATGTGAGCATTGTCTTTCTCTGATTGACTTATTTCGCTTAGCATAACACCTTCTAGTTCCATCAGCATCATAGCAGATGGCAAGATTTCATTTTTTAATGGCTGCATGGTATTTCATTGTATATCTATACCACATCTTCTTTATTCATTCATCTGTTGATGCACATCTAGGTTCTTTCCATAGTTTGACTATTATGGACATTGCTTCTATAGACATTCGGGTGCATGTGCCCCTTCAGATCACTACATTTGTATCTTTAGGGTAAATACCCAGTAATGTGATTGCTGGGTTGTAGGGTAGCTCTATTTTCAATTTTTTGAGGAACCTTTATACTGTTTTCCAGAGTGGCTGCACCAGCTTGCATTCTCACCGACAGTTGTGGAGGGTTCCCCTTTCTCCACATCCTCACCAAAATCTGTTGTTTCCTGACTTGTTAATTTTAGCCATTCTGACTGGTGTGAGGTGGTATCTCACCTGGCCCCAAAACAGACACATAGATCTGCGGTTTTGATTTTTATTTCCCTGATGCCGAGTGATATTGAGCACTTTTTCATGTGTCTTTTGGACATTTGCAAACATCTTCTTTGCAGAAATGTCTGTTCCATGTTTTCTGCCCATTTCTTGATTGGACTATTTGTTCTTTGGGTGTTGAGTTTGATAAGTTCTTTATAGATTTTGGATACTAGCCATTTATCTGATATGCCGTTTGCAAATATCTTCTCCCATTTTGTTGGGACTGTTTCCTTTGCTGTGCAAAACCTTTTGATCTTGATGAAGTCCTAATAGTTCATTTTTGTCTTTGTTTCCCTTGCCTTTGGAGATTTTTCTAAGAAAAGAATTTGTTGTGGTTGAGGTCACAGAGGTTGCTACCTGTGTTCTCCTCAAGGATTTTGATGGATTTCTGTCTCACATTGAGGTCTTTCATCTATTTTGAGTCTATTTTTGTGTGTGGTGTAAGGAAATGGTCCAGTTTCATTCTTCTGCATGTGATTGTCCAACTTTCCCAACACCATTTGCTAAAGAGACTCTTTTTTCCACTGGACATTGTTTTCTGCTTTGTTGAAGCTTAGTTGACCATAGAGTTGAGGGTCCATTTCTGGGCTCTCTATTCTGTTCCATTGATCTATGTGTCTGTTTTTGGGCCAGTATCATACTGTCTTGATAATTATAGCTTTTTAATAGAGCTTGAAGTCTGGAATTGTGATGCCACCAACTTTGGTCTTCTTTTTCAACATTCCTCTGGCTATTCAGGGTCTTTTCTGATTCCATACAAATTTTAGGATTACTTGTTCCACTTCTTTGAAAAAAGTTGATGGTATTTTGATAGGGATTGTGTTAAATGTGTAGATTGGTCTAAATAGCATAGACATTTTCACAGTATTTGTTCTTCCAATCCATAAGCATGGAACATTTTTCATTTGTTTGTGTCTTCCTCAGTTTCTTTCATGAGTACTTTGTAGTTTTCTGAGTACAGATCCTTTGCCTCTTTGGTTAGGTTTATTCCTAGGTATCTTATGGTTTGGGGTGCAATTGTAAATGGGATTGAATCCTTAATTTCTCTTTCTTCTGTCTTGCTGTTGGTGTATAAAAATGAAACTGATTTCTGTGCTTTGGTTTTATATCCTGACACTTTACTGAATTCCTGTATGAGTTCTAGCAGTTTTGGAGTGGAGTATTTTGGGTTTTCAACATAAAGTGTCATATCATCTGCAAGAGGGAGAGTTTGACTTCTTCTTTGCCATTTTGGATGCCTTTTATTTCTTTTTGTTGTCTGATTGCTGAGGCTAGGACTTCTAGTACTATGTTGAATATCAGTGGTGATAGTGGACAGCCCTGCTGTTTTCCTGACCCTAGGGGAAAAGCTCTCAGTTTTTCCCCTTGAGAATGATATTTGTTGTTGGTTTTTCATAGATGGCTTTGATGATATTGAGATATGTACCCCCTATCCCTAGACTGTGAAGAGTTGTTATTTTTAAAAATATTTTATTTATTTATTTGACACACACACACACACACACACACACACACATACACAAACACACAGAGAGATCACAAGTAGGCAGAGAGAGGGAAGCAGGCTCTCTGCTGAGCATAGAGTCCAATGCAGGACTCAATCTCAGGACCTTGAGATTATGACCTGAGCTGAAGGCAGAGGCTTCACTGAGCCACCCAGGGGCCCCTATGAAGAGTTTTGATCAAGAAAAAATGCTATAGTTTGTCAAATGCTTTTTCAGCATCTATTGAGAGTATCATAGGGTTCTTGTTCTTTCTTTTATTAATGTATTGTGTCACATTGATTGATTTGCAGATGTTGAACCAACCTTGCAGCCCAGGAATAAATCCCACTTGGTCATGGTGAATAATCCTTTTAATGTACTTAGGATCCTATTGGCTAGTATTTTGGTGAGAATTTTTGCATCCATGCTCATCAAGGATATTGATCTGTAATTCTCCTTTTTGATGGGATCTTTGTCTGGTTTTGGTATCAAGGTAATGCTGGCCTCATAAAATGAGTTTGGAGGTTTTCTTTCCATTTCTATTTTTTGGCATAGTTTCAGGAGGATAGGTATTAGTTTTTTAGATGTTTGGTAGAATTCTCCAGGGAAGCCATCTGGCCCTGGGCTCTTTTTTGGGAGAGACTTTTGATGAATGCTTCAATCTCCTTACTGGTTATGGGTCTGTTCAGATTTTCTATTTCTTCCTGGTTCAGTTTTGGTAGTTTATATGTCTCTAAGAATGCAGCCATTTCTTCCAGATTGTCAAGTTTGCTGGTGAATAGTTGCTCATAATATGTTCTTATAGTTGTTTGTATTTCTTTGGTGTTGGTTGTAATCTCTCCTTTTCCATTCATGATTTTATTAATTTGGATCCTTTCTCTTTTCTTTTTGATACATCTGGCCGAGGGTTTAAAGAAAATCATCATCAGGTAATTCTTTTTTTTTTTTTTTAAAGATTTTATTTATTTATTTGACAGAGAGAGATCACAAGTAGGCAGAGAGGCAGGCAGAGAGAGAGAGAGAGGAGGAAGCAGGCTCCCTGCTGAGCAGAGAGCCCGACGCGGGACTCGATCCCAGGACCCTGAGATCATGACCTGAGCCGAAGGCAGCAGCTTAACCCACTGAGCCACCCAGGCACCCTGGCCGAGGGTTTATCAATTGTATTAATTCTTTCAAAGAATCAACTCCTAGTTTCATTGATTGGTTCTACAGTTCTTTGGTTTCTATTTCATTGATTTCTGCTTTGATCTTTATTATTTCTCTTCTCCTGCTGGGTTTAGGCTTTCTTTGCTATTCATTCTTCAGCTCCTTTAGGTGTAGGGTTAGGTTGTGTATGTGAGATCTTTCTTGTTTGAGAAAGACTTGTATTACTATATACTTTCCTCTCAGGACCGCCTTTGCTATGTGCCGAAGATTTTAAACAATTGTGTTTTAATTTTAATTTATTTCCATGAATTTTTAAAATTCTTCTTTAATTTCCTGGTTGATCCATTCATTCTTTAGTAGGATGCTCTTTAGCCTCCATGTATTTGTGTTCTTTCCAACTTTATTCTTGTGGTTGAGTTCTAGTTTCAAAGCATTGTGGTCTGAAAATATGGAGGGAATGATCCCAATGTTTTGGTACCAGTTGAGACCTGATTTGTGACCCAGGATGTGATCTATTCTGGAGAATGTTCCATGTGCTCAGAGAAAAATGTGTATTCTGTTGTTTTGGGATGAAATGTTCTGAATATATCTGTGATGTCCATCTGGTCCAGTGTGTCATTTAAAACATTTATTTCCTTCTTGATCTTTTATTTAGACGATTTGCCCATTTTAGTGAGGAGGGTGTTAAAGTCCCCTACTATTATTGTATTATTGTCAATGTGTTTCTTTGACTTTGTTTATTAATTGGTTTATATAATTGGCTGATCCTATGTTGAGGCATAGATATTTAAAATTGTTAGGTCTTCTTGTTGGATAGACTCTTTAAGTATGATATAGTGTCCTTCTTCATTTCTTATTATAGTCTTTGGCTTAAAATCTAATTTATCTAATATAAAGATTGATATTTCAGCTTTCTTTTGATGTTCATTAGCATGGTAAACTGTTTCCCACCCCCTCACTTTAAATCTGGAGGTCTCCTTGGGTCTAAAATTAGTTTTCTGCAGACAACATATTGGTGGGTCTTGTTTTTTTGTTTGTTTGTTTTTAATCCATTCTGATAACCTGTGTCTTTTGATTGGGGCATTTAGCACATTTACATTCAGGGTAACTCTGAAAAATGTGAATTTAGTGCTGTTGTATTGCCTGAAAGGTGAACATTCTGTATACCGTCTCTCTTCCTTTCTTTTCTGTTTCTTTTAGGCTGTCTTTGCTTAGAAGACCCCTTTCAATATTTCCTGTAGGCCTGGTTTGGTATTTGTATTCTTTTAGTTTCTGTTTGTCCTGAAAGCTTTTATCTCTCCTTCTATTTTCAATGACAACCTAGCTGGATATAGCATTCTTGGCTGCATATTTTTCCCACTTAGTGCTCTGAATATATCATTCCAGTCCTTTGTGACCTGCCAGTTCTCTGTGGATAGGTCTTCTGCCAACCTATTACTTCTACCATTGTATGTTACAGACCTCTTGTCCTGAGCTGCTTTCAGGATTTTCTCTTTGTTACTTGGACTTGTAAGTTTTAGTATTAGATGATGGGATGTTGACCTATTTTTATTAATTTTGAGAGGGGTTGTCTGTGCCTCCTGGATTTTGATGGTTGTCCCCATCGCCAAATTAGGGAAATTCTTTGCTATAATTTGTTCCAATATTTCTTCTGCCCCCCTCTCTCTTTCTTCTTCTTCTGGGATCCCAATTATTCTAATATTGTTTCATCTTATGATAACACTTATCTCTCAAATTTTCCCCTCGTGGTCCAGTAGTTGTTTATCTCTCTTTTTCTAAGCTCCTTTTTTCTCCATCATTTGGTCTTCTATATCTTTAATTGTCTCTTCTGCCTTATTTATCCTATGAGGAAGAGCCTCCATTTTTTATTGCACCTCATTAATAGCTTTTTGATTTCCACTTGGCTAGATTTAGTTCTTTTATTTCTTTCGAAAGGAATTTTGTTTCTCCAGAAAGGGGTTCTCTAGTATCTTCCATGCTTTCTTCTAGCCCAGATAGCACCTTGATAATCTCCATTCTGAACTCTAGTTCCAACATCTTACTAATGTCTGTATTGATTAGGTCCCTAGCCATCAGTACTGCCTCTTATTCTTTTTTTTTTTTTTTGAGGTGAGCTTTTCCACCTTGTCATTTTATCCAGACAAGAATAGATGAAGGTGGGAACAAAATACCAAAAGGGTAGCAATGACCCCAGAAAAATATACACAAGACCCAAAAGCAGGGGAAGAAAGGAGAAAAGAAAAAAAAACCACATATTTATTAGACTGGTGAAAAGAACAGAGTCACACACTTGATTTTGGGTGTTTTTTGTTCTGTTAGATGAAACTACCTCCCAAATTTTTAGAGAAAGGAAAACTTATATATACACACAGACACAGACACACAGACACACACACACAGACACACACACAAAATAAGGGTAAACACGATGAAGAGATGGAAGATGACTCTAAAGATGAAAATTAAAAAGATTCTAAAAAGAATTGATAAGTGGTTTTGAAGGGGTGGGGGGTGGGAGGTTGGGGGAACCAGGTGGTGGGTATTAGAGAGGGCATGGATTGCATAGAGCACTGGGTGTGGTGCAAAAACAATGAATACTGTTACGCTGAAAAGAAATTAAAAAAAAAAAAAAAAAGCTGGCTGAAGAAAAAAAAAAAAAAGAGGAAAGAATGTAATCAAGCTGGAGACTAGAACAAAGCCATGGGCTAGATATAGAGTATATTTTGATCTGTTAGAAGAAACTGTATCCCAAAATTTTAAGGAAAGAAAAACCTATATGTATACAAAAAATAAGGTTAAATATGATGAAGGGATAGAATAGGACTATAACAATGAAAATTAAATAAGATTTTTAAAAAGGTATTGATAAGATAAAATAGTTAAAAACGTTAAAATAGGAAAGAGGAAAATTTTTTAAAGAGGCTAAGAAATAAACAAAATTAAAAACAATTACCTTTGAAAGACTAAAGAATCATGGGGGGAAAGCCATGAATTCTAATGTGTTGATTCCCCTAGCTCTGGAGTTCCACAGTTCTCAGTGATCAGGAAACTTGGTCTTGGCTGGAGGTTCTTGTTGATCCTCTGATGGAGGGGCCTATTGCTGTGATTCTGAAGGGTTTTTACCTGAGGTAGAATTGCACCACCCTTGCCAGGGGCCCAGCTAAATAATCTGCTCGGGTTTGCTTTCAGGAACTTTTGCTCCCTGAATGCTTTCTGTACACCTTTGGAGGATGAGAATGAAAATGGCAGCCTCCCAATTTCTGGCCCCAGAGGAGCCAAGGGCTGGGGGCCCCACTCCTCAGTGCGCCCTCAGAGAAAAGCAGTCAATCCCTCCCGTCTCCCTGGTCTTTGGCACACTCTGTGCTCACCTGACCTGTGACTGAGTGTTTCTGTCTCTGGTGCACAGCCTTGTTTGTAGTCTCCAAATTCAGTAGATTCCTGCCACACTCTCTTTCCACTTGTCCTGGAGGAGGAAGATGAGTCTCCCCAGATTTGCCACTTGTAGGGTCCCTGCTTGAAGAGCAGTGGCCTGACTATGCCTCAGATCATGGCTTAAGGTAATCCCGAGCTGAGAGCTCACTCCTCGGCTCCATCTCTACAGCCAGCTTCCTCATTCTGATACCTGGGAGCTCTGTCACACTCAGACACCCCTGGTCTTTCTGTGACCCTGCAGGTCCTGAGACCACACTGTCCCTGAGAGGGCTCCACCCTTCACTTAGCCTCTGGAGCAACATCCCTTAGTGGAGCAGACTTCTAAAAATTACAATTTTGTGCTCTATTGCTCTCTCACATTTCAGGACCTGGCCCCTACCCCCCGCTGTTTATCTTCCCGTATGTTGCCTTGGATTCACTTCTCCTTACATCCTATAATCCAGAAGTGGTCGATTTTCTGTTCATAGAATTGCTGCTCTTCTTCTCTTCACTCTCCTGTTTAGTATGTAGGTGTTCAGAGTGGTTTGATGACTATCTAGCTGAACTCCTGGTATGATATTTAGTTCTCCTATTCTCCCACCATTTTGCTCCTTCAAAATGTATATTTATTATCTTACCATTCCAGGGATTGTTCAGCAGCCTAGGGATATGATCAAGGACTCAGCTTCTTCTATTTGTCCACTTTACTGTTTTGAGCTTTCCCTCTGAGTGTTTTCTGGTTGCAAAAGACTGCTGAAGTTCCAAAAACAGGTCTGTATTCAAGATAAGGAAAGCATTGAGCCATTCTTGGCATCTGTCCCTATGATTGGAAAGCACAATGGCTTTCTGTGAATCCCCATTCAGTTTGAATGTCATTTGCGCAAAATGTGTCACATAAGTATCCCTGAGCATCTGGTAGGGAAGCAGGTGGCTTCTGGGACTGGCTTGAGTCAGTCTTCGTCTTCACCTGAAGATGGTCACATGGCCACCTCAAGTAAAAGTGAAGTTCTATTTAAAATGAAGCAATGTTCTCCAAAGAGGCTGCACCAACTTGCATTCCCATCAACAGTGTAAGAGGGTTCCCCTTTCTCCAAATCCTCTCCAACACATATAGTTTCTGTCTTGCTAATTTTGGCCATTCTAACTGGTGTAAGGTGATATCTCAATGTAGTTTTAATTTGAATCTCCCTGATGGCTAGTGATGATGAACATTTTTTCATGTGTCTGATAGCCATTTGTATGTCTTTATTGGAGAAGTGTCTGTCCATATCTTCTGCCCATTTTTAGATATGATTGTCTGTTTTGTGTGTGTTGAGTTTGAGGAGTTCATTATAGATCCTGGATATAAACCTTTTGTCTGTACTGTCATTTGCAAATATCTTCTCCCATTCCGTGGGTTGCCTCTTTGTTTTCTTGACTGTTTCCTTTGCTGTGCAGAAGCTTTTGATTTTGATGAAGTCCCAAAAGTTCATCTTCGCTTTTGTTTCCTTTGCCTTTGGAGACATATCTTGAAAGAAGTTGCTGTGGCTGACATCGAAGAGATTACTGCCTATGTTCTCTTCTAGGATTCTGATGGATTCCTGTCTCACATTGAGGTCTTTTATCCATTTTGAGTTTATCTTTGTGTACGGTGTAAGAGAATGGTTGGGTTTCATTCTTCTACATATAGCTGTCCAGTTTTCCCAGCACCATTTATTGAAAGAGAGACTGTCTTTTTTCCACTGTATATTTTTTCCTCAAGAAATTAAAAATAGAACTTCCCTATGACCCTGCAATTGCACTCCTGGGTATTTACCCCAAAGATACAGATGTAGTGAAAAGAAGGGTCATCTTTACCCCAATGTTTATAGCAGCAATGGCCATGGTCGCCAAACTGTGGAAAGAACCAAGATGCCCTTCAACGGATGAATGGATAAGGAAGATGTGGTCCATATACACTATGGAGTATTATGCCTCCATCAGAAAGGATGAATACCCAACTTTTGTAGCAACATGGATGGGACTGGAAGAGATTATGCTGAGTGAAATAAGTCAAGCAGAGAGAGTCAATTGTCATATGGTTTCACTTATTTGTGGAGCATAACAAAAAGCATGGAGGACATGGGGAGTTAGAGAGAAGGGGGTTGGGGTAAATTGGAAGTGGAGGTGAATCATGAGAGACTATGGACTCTGAAAAACAATCTGAGGGGTTTGAAGTGGTGGGGGGGGAGTGGGAGGTCGGGGTACCAGGTGGTGGGTATTATAGAGGGCATGGATTGCATGGAGCACTGGGTGTGGTGAAAAAATAATGATACTGTTATGCTGAAAATAAATAAATGAAAAAAAAATAAATAAAATGAAGCAATGGGGACATGGGTGCTGAGTACTCTACAAACCATGCCTGTCAAAGGATAGAAACAGGGTAATGATCTGAGGGTGCAAAACTACCACATGGCATTATTTTTCTTCAGTGGATGCTTAGCTGGTCTCAGTGAACTAAAACACTTAAGGCATTTATACCCTTCGGAGATGAAGATGTGAGAAGTCCACAACCAACTGTGACCTTTCATTCCTGTGGTAGAGTGGGTGGGGGGCAGGGGAAGGGGCAGGAGACTTTGCTTTAGTCTTTCCTGTCAAGTCCACAGTAGGGTATAGAAGTATATGAATAAAATGAACACACCTGATAGTATTTTTAATTTGCTTGTTTTCCCTAGTAACTCACCCTGTTTCATAGATATGAGCAAAGCTGTTGCTGTCAAAGGGGCTGGGAGGTGTGAGACCCAGCATGGGAAGGATGTGTATGTGTCACTGCACACATTTCTCTTCTTACCCAAGATGACTTCCTCTGCTATGCTCTTGCAGAACCCCTATGTCTCCAAGGAACCCAGTTTGGAAAACCCTGGACCCTAAACCTCCCACTCCACCACCCCTTAACTCTGATTTGTGTTTCTTTCTGGCCCATTCCTAATCATGGATTCTCCTTTGCAATAGCAGGCTTAATGGGGTCATGTGTCCTTTTCAATGTGTCCTTTATTCTGAAAGAGTAACTTAGCTTTGAGTTCATCCAGCACTGTACACAGTAGCCATACGTGACTGGTTAAATTTAAGTTACCATTAATTAAATTAGAAATCAGAAACTCTTTTCCTCAGTCATGTTTTCTGCACCTGAAATGTTCCACAACAGCCTATGGCTAGTGGCTCCATATTGGACACTGTAGACCTATGATATCATTGAGGAAAATTCTACTGAGCAAATTTGGCAAGCCTTTGAAATGGCTCTACTGGTACTGGGAAGCTGGGCAGTGATCACAGTATACCCTTGTATACCCTTGATGGCTAAGAGTTTATAAGGAATGCCAGTTATTTTGCATGGCGTTTTTCCTTCATGGGGTTTTCCATTACGTGGGGTGGCTGTGGGTTAGCATAATGAGAACCAAAGGCTTGGATTAGAGGAGTATTCCACAAAATACCTGACTCATACTTCTCAAAACTACCAAGGTCATAAGAAAACAAGGGAAGACTGAGGAGTTGTCATAGACCAGAGAGACCAAGGAGGTGTGAGGAGTGCATGCGGTGTACTACCCCAAACTGGATCCTGAACGGAAAGAGGACATTTTTGGGAAAACTGAGAAATCTGAACAAGGTGCAGAGTTCAGTTAACAGTGGTGCAGCAGTGGTGGCTTCTAAGTTTTGACAAATGTGCTATGTCATGTGAGATGTTCACAGAGGGGAAGCTGGGTGAGGAAATTCTTGGTACCATCTTTGCAAGTTTCCTATAGATCTAAAATTATTCCAAAATGATAACTATTTTTAAAAAATGACTTGGGTTTTCATTCCTGACTCTACCGGTTACCCATGGTAGCAATTCCTGTCCCTATGTTTCCTTCTTGTGCTTATTGACACTGTCAGAGCTGACAAAGGCACTTGGACAGAAGACAGGCAGCATAGACATTGAGGCATTGCTAATGGTGGAGGTGGTGCCATGAAATTATCTTGATCCTGAGACTGTATTGGGCTCTGCAAGTGTATATGGCATGATTCTTGCTCTTAGGCAACTTTCCCCATATTTAGTAGAGTGTTTGAAGCTATAGGAGGTAAGAGAGGGAGACATGTGATGTCCATGGAGTTCCTACTTTGTGTCTGACACTGAGCTAGACTCTCTTCCCTGTGGACCATATTAGAATCTCATAAGAACCTTCTAGACTCTCCATGTGGTACATGTTGTTTCCTTTTCCAGAGAAGGATCCAAAGTTCCAAGAGGGCAGTAATTCCACTCCCTTTCCTTGTTAACACTAAGCTCCACAAACACCCCTCCTAGCTCCTTTCCTGGCCATCCTCTATGGCCAACTTCTCATGAAGCCTGTGTCTCTTCCTCTCCGGGAGGGTGTATGAGGGACATCTCCAGAAAGGAGAAGCCCTGAGTTTGGAACCAGCATTTGTGTCCAGGAGTGATGTTGAGTGACCTTGGAGAGTACCAATGACTTGGATTTATGACCTTCCTCCCTAACTTGTCACTAAGCCTGTCACTTTCTCCCTCTGTCAAGCTTGTCACCAGGATTCTTTTGCTCAGAGAACTCCTGCTGCTTTCTACAAAGAAACACCTTTAGGCACAGTGAGACCTAACAGTGAAAGCTACTGCGGTCAGGAGGATCCTTTCTGCTGACCTGAAAAATCCCATTGCCTGTGAAGCTACTTCAGGCTGTGCCAGCCTCTTCTGCTGGCTCAAACTTACCCTGTCCTGGAAGGGGAATTTCTACAAGTCTGATTCTGTGGTCTATACATAAGGAACTCCAAATCCCTTTCCATGGGTTCAGGTGTGTTTCTGGCCCATCAGCATCCTTGGTAAGAGTCTACCCAGAGACAGGGGTAGGTGTGGTGGTGGTGGTGCCTGTGTGTGTATATGCACATGTGTGCACACATGCGTGTGTATAGGTTTTGTAAGAAATGCCTTCTTACAGAGGCAAAGAAGAGTAACAGCATTGTGTGTACAAAGGGCTGATACTGTCCTTCACCCCTGGCTTCTGCAGGATCTGAATCACAAACCTCACTTTCTCACATTGAAAGAACAGATCACACATGGGACTGTCTCCAAGGAGGTCACACTAGGGAAGAAAGGGATCGTGAATACCTGTTTAGGGCATAAAGCAACCATGCTGACATGGTCCCACAAGGGCCCAGCAAAAGAAATAACTGATTTGTCCTAGAGACATTTGAGCTTGTGCTTCAATAAGGCAGAGTTTGCAAAATGAGGACGATGTAAGAGAGGGTATGGGCATTCTAGACTGAGGGGACACCAGGGATCTGAATAATAATATTTCCTTAAAAGCTTCCTTATGACAATGCTGTCTTCCAGATTTATCCCATCTAAGCCCTGATGACATAGACACTACTGATTTTGTTTTTCAGTTGAGGCACAGAAGGTTGAATGGTCTGCTCAAGAATATAGAGTCCCAAAGAGGTAGGGGCAAGACCAAAACTCAGCTCCATTCCCAGGGCATATCAGGGTTCCCAACCATTTGGTGACACCACCTTCCAGGAAATCAGGGAAACAGCAGCTAAGAAACTGTTAGAGGACTTACCGCCAAGTTTTCCAGGCCACCTTTGGCGCTCTGGACTCCATTCTGGGGTTAGCAAGGAGGCTTCAGGTATTCTATGACCCAGAAGGGATCTTAATAGTACTGTTTTTGAAAAAGTTTAACTCTGGCTTCAGTGCGGAAGGTAGATTGGTGGTTGTTCAAATATAACCTTATAATAAACTCTTGGATTTGTTTAATAACTGCAATTGTGCCTGAAGTCACCTCCCTACAAGATGGCAGATGTGAAAGTGCTTTGTCAAGTAGAGCAGAATATACAGATGCAAGGTTATTATTAATATGGTATTAGGTTATTGCTTTATTTGGGGACAATTTCCTTTGTTCTTGGAAGACTTTGAATAGAGAATGGGTTTCTCTATTGTTCAGCATTTGCTATTAGGGACAGAATTGAACTGGTTTAAATTCAAGTTTTTGTTCCAATTTTAATGTCTTATGTAATACCGGGAATTTTTGTTTACAATTTATTCCTGTTTCTGCAGGTGCTCCACGGGGTAGGATCCTGCACCTGGGAATGCTAGCATTAATTTTGACAAAAAAGGGTTTAAAAATATAAATGTCAGCATCTCCAGCATAGTGAAGGTGGCAGTGGATGACAGAAGGGCATTCTAGGATGGCGCTCCAAAATAGAATTCCAGATGCCTCCTGCATGTTCCCGGAGACTAGAGGCAGTAGTGCTGGCCTGATTTGCTCAACCCAAGTATTCTGTTATTTAGAGACTCTCTCTGAGGCTGGTGGTGTAGCATGGGATTGGGCAGAATGATGTCTGGTTTTCCTGCCTCCTACTTGGGTGACTCTGGGCAAACTTCCTAAATGCCCCAAGCCTCAGTTTCTCCTGCTGTAAAATGGGAAGATGGGAATAAATTCAATGACTTGATATTTGGTAGAAGGATTGAATCCATGAGGGCAGGGACCACATCAGATTTGTCCTCTTTTCATCCCGAAGCCCCTTCTTTCAAGGGGTCCCGGTCAAGGGGGTCCCCTGCATGTCACACTTCTGCTGGCCTCCAGGGGAAACTCCAACCCAGGCCATGGCGTATCTTCTTGGTTGGCTACACTCAAGTCCAGGTGAACAGAGACTGCAATCCCTACAGTACAAGAAGTCCTCAGGCTATGTGAACCAAGCTCTGGCCAATAGCCCACCACCCCTGCACCTCCCCTGGCAGCTCTCCCCAGATTCATGAGCCTAAACCTACCATCTCCTTCATTCTTATGCTAGCATCCCAGATCAATGTCCACTATTCCTTACAACCTCACATAACCCAAGCTGTTCGGCTTTCTTCTTGACCAGGAGTACCTCCCCATCCCTCCCCTGGGGTTGTCTCAGCTTTCCTTCCACCAGGACCATGCCCATGTGCCCTCACTTCTGCTTCAGGTCTCCAGACTTCGCCTTCTAGAATGCAACAGAAATGGCTCCCCAGCTCATGACTTCTTGCTAACCCTTTGCGACTCTTTACCCAGCAACTGCTCTCTGTTTATAATCTCAGACCTAAAGTCTCTTGGGTTGGAGAGGCAGCCTTCTGCTTCCAGACTCTCACCACCTTGTCCTCATGTGTAAAAAAAAAAAAAAAAAAAAACCAAAAATGCAAAACCCTGTCCCACTCCTTTGACATACCCTCCACACCCAACTTGCTGTCGTCTCTGAGGGAAGTAGCCTTCCTTCACTGAAGTCTTGGCTTCCTGCTTTTCCATCCGGGCCTCTGTTTGTACTCTGTGTTCATCCTGAGCCATTTCCACATCTACCTGAAATTTGTCCTCTCACTACCTAATGCACTAAATCACACAGGTGACACTCACCCACATATGCAAGCCAGACGCTCAGGAGCCACTCTCAGACACTCCCCTTTCCTTCTGCACCCACATTCACTCTGTCAGCAACCCCCGCCAAGCTTACCCCTAAACACCTAAGGACAGCTCCGGTCTGCTCCATCTCCCATCCCGCACCGGGGCATTAGCCTCCTGGCTTGCCTGCCTTGGCCTCTGGTTGTTTTGAGCATAAACAAGTCTGTGGGTATATTTCTCTCTCTCTATTTTTAGTATTTCATTCAGGAATATAGATGAGGCATATGTAAAGCCTTAAGAATTATGATATAACCAAGGGACTCAGAGTGTAAGGTTAAGTGCTAGAACATGACCAATCCTGTTGAAACCCTGTGTGTGCCCCTCCCTGATCTCAACCCTGCTCTTCTTTGCTGGAGGTATTAATTCTGTTGAATACCTGTTTGTCGTTCCTCTGTCTTCTCAGTGAATGTTCCCTAAATCATATAAGTTTGAGAATGATAGCCCATATAGTCTTCTGAAAGTTGCCTTTTTTCCTCATACTTCTATCTGAAGATACACACACACACATGCACACACACAAAGAGGAATATTATACAGCAGTAAAAGTTAATGAAAATGCAGCTACTCTTCTCACCATGGATGAGTCTCCAAATAACAGATCTCCAAAAAGGCAGCTTTCAGAAGAGTATTTTCAGTAGACAAGCCCAATATATGCCTGTATACAAATACATACACACTGAGATAGATACACCCCCCACATATGACGATGTGTTTCTCACAATGTGTTTGTCCATTCCCCTTGTTTTGGACTTTTTTCAGGTTTTCTTTGACAAACTCTTGCTGTCTGAGGATTCTCAGACCCTCCTGATATACGTGTGTTTCTCTAGAATCGACAAGAGTGGAATTTTGGGGTGTACACATCTGCAGCTTGAATGTAAAAGGGTCCCTGCTCTCTGGGTTGTCGCTCACGTTCCTGTATTCTTGAGTGTCAGATAGGCTGTGGTAACATGTGGACCCCAAATGTGTAATGATTCAAACATAGCCCTTTTTTTCCTCCCTCTAATAACTGTCTCAAGAAGATGTTCCTGGTAGAGGGCAACTTTGCTCCCCCTTGTCATTCAGGGACACAGGGTAATCAACAGCTCCATCATTTTTAATACCTGGCTTCAAGGTCACCCTGGGAGTCCTTGTCCTGACCCTCATGGACAAGGTAAGGCTGAAAATGGCATCCATGACTTTACTTATGCACTCTGGCTGGAACTCACACTCAAGGCTGTCCTGCCTATGCCGGCAGCTGACAGATGCCATTTCAGTCTACTGAAGAAGAGGAAATGGTGAACAGCTTGGTCATAGACTGGCCTCATCCTACTTTAAAATTTGCTTTCCCATGGGTATGAAATAGTCTCACTGAAAAGTCAACTTAGAGTTCGCTGATTATTAACGAGCTTGAGAATTTGGATGCCCTTCACCATTCTGGTCCCTTCTGTGACTCACCTGCTTGTGACACTTGTCTGTGTTTTAAGAACTGGCTTAATTGTTTCCTATCTTAATTTGCAAGCTTGAGTTTCATTTCGTTTTTGGCATTGTGGATGCTGATCCTGTTTTGGGTCTAAGTTTGCAAGGATTTTCTGAATTGTGATTTGCCTTTTATGCTTCCTCCAGGGTGATTTTCCTTGAAGATTCCCAATGTTATTGTAAACTATGATTTATGCTTTTTAAAGTTTTATCCTAAAATATCTGTTCATACTCTGAAGCAATACACTTCTCATGATTTCTTCTGAGAGTGTTGCAATCTCTCATCTGCCTTATAGTCTTCATCCTGTCTGTAGTTGATGCTCATGTATGGTGTAAGGTAAAGAAACAAGCTTCATTTTCCCTCAGATGAATAATCAGAGATTCCAGTACTGCTGATGAAATTTCTCACTCTTTCCCTCCCTTATCTACAATAGCATCTCTTACATAGCAGTTTTCCACATTAGTGCAGATTTATTTCTCATCAGTTCTATTGCTATGGTCTGTTTTTGTTCCCACCAACCACCACCAGTGGTTTCTTTACAAAGCACCCAGACCAGTATCTTAGTAAGTGAAACTCGGCCATGCCACATGTGCTGCCTCAGCACCTTGACCACATGGACATGGTATGGACTTTCATAGTATTAGTCCGCATCAGTCAGGGCAGTTCTTGGTGTCTCATCATTGTCATTGTCCCAATGAGTGTCTGGGGAATAAATAGATCCCCAGTTTCTGGCACAATACCAGGGCACTCAGAATCTTTTAAAAGAGTTGAAATATGACTGTGAAAACATCCCACAAGAGTTGGAATATGGGAAAGGAACAGTATATGTTTGTCTCCTTAATGTGCCTTAATTAATGTGATCTCTCTTGTCCCCCAACTACCTTAGAATATATTGCAAGAGTCAGTGACAATTTTTCTGTCCTGGCTCAGGTAGCAAACTGTGTTAGGGTAATGCATGCTAGATGCTGTAACAACCAAGCCCTAAATTGTGGCTTCACAAAACAAAAGTGGCTAACACACACACACACACACACACACACACACACACACACACACACACTAATATCCTCTTGATTTCACAGTCTGATGAGGGTCAGGGAGCTTTTTTGGGCTGTCCTCTCTGACCAGTAACTCAGGGATCTGGGCACTCTCCATGACACGGTTCTGACACAAAGGTGGGAGAGAGAACCACCTAATGCTCTAGAAGGAGATTCCAAATCCTGGATGTTGAAGTGCAAACATCCTTCACCCACATTTCATTAGCCAGAACGAGTCACATGACCACAGCAGAACTGCAAGGGAACCTGGGAGATGTAGTCTTCTTATACCCAGGAAGAGAAGACTAACTAGACTCTACCAACACGGGGGAAACTTAACTTTTAGAGGAGAACCTCTTTCTCTCACCCCCTTCTCTACCTCCCGTTGCCCCTCAAGGTAGTATAGTCTCATGAAGAAATTGCAGTCTTTGGGATCAGAATGGAGTTTGAACTTCATATACCTACTAGTGATTGTGCAACCTTGTTAACTCTTTGAACATTTATGATTAGACCCAGGTAGGGGCCGCACAGGACACATGTTCAGGTCTGGTTTATTCCATCCGCTGCCTGTTCCGGGCTCGGCGAGGCCCGCTGCTCCAGGCTCCCTGCAGGTGCTGGCCAGCACACCATGCTCCCACTGCACCATTTTAAATTGGCTGTGTCAAGAGGGGCTCATCTGACAGTGCACATGAATTACCCTTGCTTCCTCGCTGCTCCCATAAAATGCCTGGAAACCAGACCTTTCCCAAATTCCAGCTTCATGATGGGCTCCATTCATTTTCTGTTTGTTGACATTGTACGGCATGTTTTCTACCAGTGCAGCCATTGTGCCTGGCTCCCCTGGGGTTGCCTGCTTTATTTTCCTCTGGCAAAGCTCCCTCCATTCTTTTCCCCACTGTAAGAGCCTGGCAGAAAAACAGGCTTCCGAGAAATGGCCATCAGATCACTGTGTGGTTTGGCCCTGCTTGGCTATTTGTCTCTGGGGCACCAGTCCATTCAATTAAACAAGGTCAAAGCTTTGTTGGCTAAATTTATTGTCGCTATTTTTCTGAATTTTCGCCTTATTGGAGGAAGCTGGGCAGCAAGATGAAGGATTCGATAAGAATTTTGTCAGTTAGGTGCAAAAACATAGAAGCATATGCCACACCCCTCCCCCACGCACACAAACGAAAAAAGACTGGAAGGAAACATGCCAAAATACTTATAGTTGTTGTCTCTGAGTAGCAGGGCTTTCGTTTATTTTATTTACTTATATTGACTTTTCCATACTTGTCAGAATTTTCGAAGTGGGCCACTACCGCTTAGATTCTCATGGGAAATGGGTGTCATATTCCAAGGGAATTGGAGAGCATTCAGCAAAGCGACTATCTGTGGAAGTTCAGGGGTATAGTCACTCCAGAGGTCCTGATCCATGAGGTGACTCTGTGGTGACCAATCTCAACTTAGTCCTCGCTGACACTACATGCTCAGAAAGGTCCCTGTGCTCTGCCTCACCATCCTTCCTTTACCTCTACTCTGGGATCAGGGTTCAAGGACTGATCACGCTCTAGGATGTGGCTGGGAGTTTGACAAACAACAAGGCAAGCTCTGGCAATGCTTCATTGCCAGCCAAGGTGTCAGGAATATCCACATGGTCCCTCCAGATGAGGAAGCCAGGAAGCGCACTCTGCTCTAGAGCCAGGAAGATCCCCAGGGCTTGGCAAAGCTTACAAAGTAGGAGACGGTGGCACCCTTGGTGACATGGCAATGACGGGAAGCTGTTAGCCCCTGGACGGCTGCACTTTGGGGGAAGCTGAGGCTGGCAGGGAGGAAAGGAATAATCCTACTTCTTCTGCCCACCATCTCATCTTCCAATGGTGCATCTCCTTAAAGGAACGCAGTCAGAATCCAAGGGTCATGGAAGCATAGGAAGCATCATCACCACAGGCAGTCTCGTTGGACACAAGACAAAGCAGAGAAAAGCAAAGAGTACATTTAGAGTTGCTGTCGGTATTAATGGTGCAATTAGAAAATAAGGTGTTGTTGACTTAAAAATGCAGCTCAGTGGATGAGAAATGGAGAAGCATTCAACACGCCATCATATAGCCTTGACCGTGGACCGACGCTGGGCTCAGGTTGTTCATCAGACACCACCAGGGCTTTAGTGGAGTCCCCCACCACATGGGGGAAAGAGACATGTAACCAGCAACCCAAGTTTGGATGCAAACAAACATTATTTAGGAACAACAAACAAGGGGGAGAGTCTGTCCTTTGCAACACTGTGGATGAAGCTGGAGGGCATCATACTACATAAAATAAATCAGACAAAGGAAGAAAAATACTAGAAACTTAAAAAAAAAAAAGGAAGGAAAAAAAAAAAAGCTGAACTCACAGTCTAGAAGAGTGGTTGTCAGGGATCTGGGGAAAATAGGGAGAGGTTGGTAAAAGCCTACAGACTCAGTGATGGTTAAGGCCTGAGGATCTAATGCATAATATGGTAACTAGGGGTAGCGTTGTATTGCATAGTTGAAATTTGAGAAAGTAGAACTCGAATGTTCTTACTGTAAAAGGGGCTGTGGGAGGGTGAGTATGCCAGGTGATGGATGTAGTAATCAACAACATGGGGTGGCGGAAACCTCTCACCATGAATCTGATCACTCTCTTGTATACTTAAAAGGTGATGTTGTAAATATCTTACATTTTTTTTTTATCAGTAACACGTCCATAAAGCCAAAAACCAACAAGCACAGGTGGGGGAGTGGTGTGTGAGAAATGTAGACTGGGGTGCTAAGAGCCAGCTCAGTGCTCACCCCTAGCTAAGCAGGTGGAATGGTCTGGGTAAATCCATTTCCCTCCGTTGTTCAGACTTCCCGTCTGCAGAGTGAGGCTTATCAGTCTGCAGCTAGGGACCCGCAGGTGTGCTAGAGAAACCGGAGCTCATGCTCAGCCCTGGACTCGAACATTCACTGAAGTTAGTATGAAGTTGCAGATTTGCTCAATTCTGATTTATTTCAGTCCATAAGGACTTGTGGGGGGGTCAAGGTCTATGCTAATTTGTATCATCTGTCCATATGCACATGTGTGTGCACACACACACCTGCACACACTTTATTCCTGTCTTTGCTGCTCTTCCTTCCCCTTCAGAAAACCTGAAACACACCCTTCTTGCCCAGCGTAGAAAAGTCTGGGTGGCACTGGGTTTACTCCATTAACTGAAGATGTGCTTCTGATGAATTATGAATGACCTAACATGTCTTAAATCATAAAGAAATCCAATTTAACTTTCTGCACACAGTTCAAAGTCTGCTTTTAATCTCTGCTTTTCTCATGACTATTGTGCATCTTAGTAGGTTCAGCATCGAGAAGTGAGAAGCAAAATGCTGCAGTTTTGCATCAAGCAGATATTGACTAATAATCTTTGTTGCTTTCTGTAGAGAAAGGGCTTTTTGGGTTTTCCATTTCCTCTTTGTGTGTGTGCGTGCCTGTGTGTATGCTTAATATCCAGAAGCAATAAGTAACACATCAGCCCAAGAGAAGAAACAAATTGTTATTTTTTATTCCTCTCCACTGTTGGGATGGATCCAGAGGCCTTGCAAGAAGGAACAAAGAATTTAGTGCCTTTCTAATGGCATGTGACTCACTTCAGTGGAGAACCATCCTTATGTTTTTAACTGTATCTTAAAGAGGCTGTTTTAGGGGATGGTGGCCGTCAGAATTTGGTTGGAAAAACAGCAATCACTCATGAGTTCTGGCTACAAATGGGTTCTTTTTATAATTAAATTTTTCATTTTAAGATAATTACAGATTTACCTTCGAGAAAGAGAGATCCCATGGATAGGTGACCCCACTTCCCACAATGGTAACATCTTGTGAAACTACGGTGCTGTATCACAACCAGCTTTTGTGCTTTGACGCAGTCCGGAGGTCTCATATGGATTCCCTATTTCATTAGTGCTCATTTGCGTGTGTGTGTGTGTGCATTTAGTTCTAGGCAGTTTTATGACGTGTGTGTATACAAAACCACCCACAGTCAAGATACGGAACATTTCCATCACCACAAGGATCCCACTTCCTCCCTGCTGGACCCCCACCCGATCCCTCTAACATCTCGTAACTACTTGTCTGTTCTAGATTTCTTTTTATTCTTTCATTTCAAGAACATTCTATACATGGAATCATGTAGTATATGACCTGATGGGGTTGGCTTTTATCCCCACTCAGTGTAATTCCTTAAAGAGTTATGCCTCCAAGCCACTGCAAGTAACAGTGGTTTGATCTGTTTTTACCACTAAATAGTGTTCCATGGTAGGGAGGCATTGCGGCTTACTCAACTATCCATCTGCCGAAGGACCTGTGTTCATTTTGGATATTAGGAAGAAAGCTGTGGGAAACATACACATCCAGGTTTTTGTGTGAACATTAGTTTTCATTTCTGTGGGGTCACCTGGCAAGAGGAGAATGGCTGGGTTGTGTGGTCACTGCCTGTTCAGCTTTTAAAGAATCTGACAAATGGTTTCCCAGGGTGGCTGCACCATGTTACCTGCCCACGGGTAAGTAGGGGGCCTCCAGTTTCTCCACATGCTCGCCAGCAGCTGGTGGGTGACTATTTGGTATTTTGCTGGCTCTGATGGGTATTGTGAGGTCCCACTCTGGTTTGACTTCACATTTCCCCAATGGCTATTGCATCTAGACATCTTTTCATGGGCTCATTTGCCATCTGAGTATCTTCTGTGGTGAAATGCCTGTTCATGTCTTTTGCCCATTTTCTAAATAGATCATTTTTTTTTTTTCAGCCACTTAATGGGATCTTTTACGGAGCTGAAATTTATGGTGTCGATGAGGTATGATTGATGGAATTTCCTTTTATAGGTCACATTGTGTCAAGTCCGAGAACTTTTTGGTTGGCCCTAGATCCTGAAGATTTTCCTTCTCTCCCCTACCCAAAAGCTTTTCAGTTGCACATTTTACATTTGATTTGATTTTTGTATAAGATGTGAGGTTTAGGTTGATGTCATTTTTTTTTTTTTTTTTTTTTTTTTTTTTGCTTAGGGATGTCCAGTTTCAGCAGAACCACTTTCTGAAAAGGTCCTCCTTTTTCCTTTAATCTGTATGGGTAGCTTTGCCAAAAATCATGTGGGCATACTGGTGTGGGTTTGTCTCTGGGTCACTCTTCTGTTTTATTGATATTTGCACCCATCCCTCACACAATACCACACTTTCATGATTATTCTAGATATATGGTAAGAGTTATTATTGAGTAAAGCAATTCTTCCCATGTTTTTATTCATTTTCAAGATTATTTTAGCCATTCAGGGCTTCTGCCTTCCTAGATAACTTCAGAATTAGTCAGATATATATCTATATATAGATATATATCTATATATATATCAGACTAATATATATATATACACACATACACAGACACACACACACAGACACACACACATTTTTTTTTAGAGAGAGAGAGAGAGAGATAGAGGGAGAGAAAGTGTGTTCACATGTGTGTGCCCAGGAGGGAGGAGCAGAGGGAGAAGGAGAGAGAGAATCCATGCTGGGTGTGGAGCTGGATGTGGGGCTCCATCTCATGACCCTGAGATCGTGAAAACTAAGAACTGATGCTCAACTGATGGAGCCATCCAGGCACTCTTAGTTTGCTGTGTCTTAACCTGTTTGAGCTGTTTTCAATAAGGAATTCGAAGTTTCTGCAACCATTCGGAGGGCTGCAGGCATGAAAGGCAGCAAAGCCACCTGCGACCTTCTCAGTGTCAGTATTCAAGCAAGGGCTCTGAAGGGCTCCCCAGAGATTGTTACAAATCTCAAGAACCTCAGGAAAGCTGCTACCAACTCTCCCAGTAGGCTGCACTAAGCAGGTGACTCTTGAGGTCAATCTGGAGCAGCCTGGAGGGTCAGGGCCTGAAAGCAGATGGTGCAACACTGTCCAGGTCTGGGAACATGTTGTCAGGTTTCTGTGAAGTTGGTGACAAAAAGCTGAGGAAGACAGCTCCTTACAGAGCCCAGTTTTCAGCGGGATAGAGCTCTCTGGAAATGAATCCTTACAACCCAGGGAGCTGGTCCTCACATGTTTAGTCATTCATTGACATAGTGGAAGGGCACGCTCAACAGGCTAAAGACACTGCAGGGAAGCCATGGGGGCTCAGAGGTGGTCAGGTGAGCAGGCAGGAAAGCCACTTCGGTGGGCTGAGAAATGCAGTGATGCAGGACAGGGTGGGGACCGTCGGGGAAAAGGCAGAGGGAGAGAGGAAGGACGCACTGACACACTCATCACACATTAGGGAAGATGCTTCAGGGAAAAGCATGTCTGTGCTGAGGCACGTGTGTACTGCAGCCCTCCTGCAGGGGAGGGTGGTGCAGGAGAGGGATCCTTCTGGAACCACGGAGGAAGATGAAGGTCTGGATATGCCAATAGGCTGGCCTGCAGACACTGGAGCTGTGGCCTCAGCCCTCACCCGGCTCTGGGGAGCCATGTGACAGTTCCAGTGTTCCAAGAGCAAGCTGAAGAGGTGGATTGGAAAGCCCAGATGTGCGTTCTGTGTTTCCTTCCTACAGACCCATCTGTAAAGCCAGTACTTTGTCTTTAAAAACAACCAGGAGGTTCTGGACTCCAGCCCTTCTTTCTCCCCACCCCAGAACCCAGTGGCCCCCTTTACAGTTAGAGTGAACACTAAAATACCATTGTTGTGGATCACACTTATTTTATCCAAATGAACTGTTTCTTTACTTCGTGCAGCTCTCACCCATATGACACGTTAGTTCCAATTTGTGGCAGGAAGCTAAGTTAATCTGACTCCAGCCCCCACAGGCCCACTCAGGGCACATCCCAGAGAATAACAGGATTATTTAATGGTCACTGCAGCAGGGCTAAGAGCTGGGTTGTCTCTATCTTTGGGCCCCTGTGTGCAAGATTGCCCACTACCAATGATGTACAAACTATGCTGGGAAGTGAGACAGATTTGTGTGTGTGTGTGCCCTGGGGGGCAGACATGGCCTTCGGTTCCATGGTCCCAAGGTGTTCCTCCATGGTCCAGCCAAGGTCAGTGGTTAAGCTAAGGTCATGCGGCTGGGGGCAATAGAGGAGCTGGTAACTTACTGGAAACTCCTTGTCAGATGGACACATGGAGACACCCAGGAGGTCAGCTTGAGTCAGGAGAGCTGGGACCACGTGAGGATCCATATCCCCATGGGCAGGTGGCAGAATTTCTTCCAGGACAGAGCTCCTTGATGGTCCTTTTCACCGGAATCCTCAGTGCCTGGCCCAGAGGAGACACTTAGGGTAGATCATATGCTTCCCACCCCAAAAGGATGATGGTCTGATTCATTTCCTGGGGCTGACCTGTGAAACTACTGAATGAGGAGGCTTCAAACAACAGTCCATAGTTTTCTCACAGTGCTGGGGGCTAGAAGTCTCAAATCAAGGTGTCAATAGGATTGGTTCATAGCCTTCCTTCATGGCCTGCCTTCCTTCATAGCCTTCCTTTCGGAGACTATAAAGGAGCCTCTATTGTATGACTCTCCTGGTTCCTGGTAGTTGGTGGCAAACCTTAATGTTTTTTTGTTTTTGTTTTTGTTTTTGTTTTTGTTTTAGAGAGAGAGAGCATATGCACATAGTGGGCGAGGGGCAGAGGGAGGAGAGAATCTTAAGCACATTCCACACCCAGTGTGGAGCCTGACACAGGGCTCAATCTCATCACCCTGAGATCATGACCTGAGTCAAAATCAAGAGTTGGGTGCTTAAACGACTGAACAACCCAGGCTAACCATTCCTTTTTTTTTTTTTTTTTTAAAGATTTAATTTATTTATTTGACGGACAGAAATCACAAGTAGGCAGAGAGGCAGGCAGAGGCGGGCGGGAAACAAGCTCCCTCCTGAGCAGAGAGCCTGATTCGGGGCTTGATCCCAGGACCCTGGGATCATGACCTGAGCCAAAAGCTGAGGCTTTAACCCACTAAGCCACCCAGGCGCCCCCAGGCTAATAATTCTTAACCTTATAGTTGTGCTATGATGATTCTGTCTCTATTTTCATCCCTACACTTCTGACCTACAGTACCGGGAGCTAATATATGGGTGTTTGTTAAGCCCTACGTTGGTGGTAATTTGTTGCAGAACATAGAAAAAAATTAATTTGCTGCACTAAGCCACAAAATCCAAACATCCCCATTTTACAAAAGAGGAAACTGAGGCCCAGCAAGATGGGTCATCTTGCCTACGATTGGCCTGTCTGTGGCAGGGAAGGGCCTTGAATTGAACTCTGCTGGGCTCCCAGCCTGTTACCCTGCCTTGCCACATAGTCACTTGTATTTAAGTGGAAGGCCCTGGTGGTACATATTTCTTACTCCGATTACTCAACCATTTGATGCACATCGTTATTTAAAGGTGCAGAAATTGCTCAGAATAATAGCAAGAGGATCATGCAATATTATTGCCTTCATTGGCCATTAGTGGACCGCTTGAGATCAGGCTTGCGTGTACAGTTAATTATGGGACGGCAAGTCTGAGACTCTGTGGCCTGAAGGCCTGGGGTCTTTGGTCTTTGCCGTTGCGAAGGTGACAGGCTATGGCTTATTGATCCCACGCGACCGGGTTTGGCCTCACTTGCATTATGGTAACAGAACCTAGTAAATTGTAAAGAAATGGCAAAAGCTAAATGATGATCACATGTAAGCTATTAATGTAATTGTGTTCTTAGAGCCGCCTTCCTTAAATTACTCCAGTGGTGATTTCAGATTGAATTGGAGTCACAGCCCGGGAATAATTCATCCCCCGATCTCAACCCACGTTGGAGTCAACAGCGCACGGCACACGTTGAGCTTGCTGCTTTATTGTTGGAATTCCATAATCTACGAGGCACTCTCAGTCATGAAGTAGCTCATTATTAAAATATAATATTACGTTCGTGTGTGATTATTATTTTAATGCAGTTCTCCGTTGACTTACACAAGGAGGCCCAAACTCTTTCAGGCTCCGCTCTCCATTCTCCTACAGTAAAGTTAATTTATACCAAGATGATAAAAAATTTGATTTATTTTACAACAGATCAGTAATTGTGCTCTACAAATAAGTTCGTAATGATAATCAACAGCATTTTCAACATAATTTAATTTGTCTTCTCCCGAGAGGTAGTTAAATGCAGTAATAATAACACCAGTGTTATGGACTCAGCAGCAGTTAATCATGGTCTGAATATGCAGACAGCCCCAATATTGTATTGACAGAAATTAAATTAACCATCAGCTTGGGCAATCAGCGGCTATACAGCTATTAAAAGCAATAAAGGCAACAAACCCCAACCGTTGCCAATTACATTTTGACATATACAAGGGAAAGGACAGATGCTTTTGATTCGAGATTTTTCTTTCCATGAAAATCAGCCAAGAGAGTCGCACCTTGAACTTGTACAGACCTTGTTCCCCCAAGTCTTGGTGAACGTGGGATGGGCTCTCACAAAAGAAAACCGACGGTTTTCTTTTCACTAAAAGATAATAATCAATTGGTCAGGATTCATAGTTTGTTCGATTTTAAGTTGTCTCTCTAACACAACTTTTGGTGTCCCTACCACGGTTCCCTGGGTGGGGCTTTTTGTGTGTTTTTGCTTTAATTTTTTGGATTTTTTTTGGGGGGGGCCTAACATCGTAATGTTTGACACAGGCACATAACAAGGACTCAGTTTTAAGGCGGTAGGGAAAGCAGGGGAAAAAAGAAAGGAAAAGAAAAGGAAATCTCATGTTTCTGAGCTTAGGAAGATTCTCAGTTAAGTTCAATGATGCTGTAATACGACAGTGTTTTACCATCGTCTGGAGGAGACTTAGAGCTGGTTTAATTCAATGCCCATCAAACAGAAGTACCGGGTGGGAAGCGAATTTCTTCCCCCCCCCTCCCTTCCTTCCTTCCTCTTTTTTCCTCTTCCTTCTTCCCTGCCTTCCCCAGCACACTACCCTCCTTCTTAGTGGACATTTCAATCGTCCTCAGCCTTCATGCTTAGAGATGGTCCATGTAGGGTTGGTTGGACTGGGGATCTAGCTGAGCCACAGGCTACAGACTGGTTTATGCCACCAATGGTCCACGGCCACCATATTAGCTATGGTTGATGGGGAGATGCTCGGTGGCAGGAGTGGTCATTGAGGCTCCTGGTCACTGACATCGGGTAGAGTACTCTGAGCTGGAGGCCGGACCACCTGTGGACCTGGAGGAGGCTCCCATAGAGCTCTTCGGTCCTGGAAAAAGATGAGATTTCAAGTTGAGAATGGAAGCCAACTCACTCTGTCTGCATTATTTCCCTGAGTCCCCTCATTTAGGGCCCATGAAGCTCTCCTTTCCTTGTGACCTGCTGCCCCTCCCCCTTCTCCAGTCTGGAACACACTTAAAGTTGGCACAGTTGCTTGGCACGTGTGGTAGGCAAGCTAGCCTGCTCACCTTGGGGATAGAGAAGGGGCACGAGCCGAGGAAAGCAGGTGGTCTCTAGAAGCTGGCAAGGCCAGGAAATGGAGTCCCTCCCAGATCCTGCAGAAGAAGCATGGCGCTGCTGAAACTCCGCCTCCACCCCAGGGCAACCTGGGTCTGACTTCTGACTTCTCAGCTGTAAAGTAATACACGTGTGTTGTTTGCCATTGGTGGCAATTTATTATGGGAGCAATAAGAAAGGAATGTAGCTCTTCATCTTTTTATAAAAACCTATTGTTTATGAAAAGTATTGTATAAGCCAAGCCCTTCATGCTTCCAACAGTGCGAACCCCAAAGCCCAGATGCTTGTAAATTCAAGTGCTAGGTTTTGAAACAGACCAATACTTTTCCTGATTCTCTGCTATACACCATCCTTCCTGAGCTGAGCACAGGCACTGATGGGCTGGCAGAAAGGGCAAAGAGAACAGGGAAAAGAAAATTCAATCAACTTTTCAAAATGTCATTCTAGTGCAATCTCACACTGTAGCACTAGGTATAAGAGTACTGTTATGTCTGGTGTGGCCTTGGCTCTAGGGCATGGTGCCCCAGCCTGCCCTGCTGACCATGCAGCCTGGGTTTCCCTGGCCCCAGACTCTGTGGGTTAGTTTGCCCACAGGCAGAGTGTCCTGCTCAGCCGAACTGGTATGTGATCTCCCTTGTTTGAACACCCAAACCCTCATATCTGAGAACTTCTTCAGTCCTGGGCATGTTGAAACAGTTGGTCACCTTAGTCACGGTTTCTAAAAGATTATGGCTGAGAGGCTACCATAGCCAGTGGAACCTCCTATCTCCTGGCACTGTGGTCTTCAAACTGTGTTCCAAAGAACCTTAGAAAGTCTGTGGAGCCCATCAGGGGCCCCAGGATAAAGGGGGGAAGTGGGGTAGCTTCAGGGTCTCCCCTCCTGCTTTAAGCAGAGTGACCTGCTGTAGTGGGCTACATTCTGAGTAATTTCTTGGGGGGGGGGGGGGCAAAGACAAGGCAACAATAAGTGTGAAGAATACTGCTATAACATGTGACCATTACACAGGTGAGAAAATAGAGGCCTGGGGGCGAGCACTGAGTCTAGCAGTCCCAGGGCTACAACCCCAGTGTCCTCACTTCACATCCACTCTCTTTGATTGTCCACATGGACAAAGAGCTCTCTACCCCTCAGTCTCTATACCTCAGTCCCTGGGATGCTTTGACCAGCAATTCCGCTCCCTGGAACACACAGGAAGCAATTCCGCTCCCTGTCAACACAGGAGCTGCAGGAAGTGAAGCAGTTATTGCTGTCTCTATACATCAGGTGACGAAAACCCGATTCTTTCCTCCCACATAATATCATTTAGCACCACCACCAGTAAAATGGTGTTTGGTGTCAAACCCACTTCAGTAGTACCTTTGCTATCAGTCAAGGTCATGGAAGCTGGGGCAGGCAGAAAAGGGAGGAGAGAAGATCTTTTGGCAATATTTCCTTTGGCTCTTTTTCCACAATGCTCTCTGCAATGCAGTGAATGCACAAGACAGTGGTGAGAGTCCCTGTCTCTACAGAGATTATAATCTAAAAAGGAAGGACGTCTCCATAAACAGCTATAGGTAACAGGATATTCATATTCTAGATGCCAGAGCTCAAAGGTGATTTCCGGGTCTAGAGGAGGGGTGTCAACCTGGTTTGGGGGCTTGAGAGCAGGGCATGGATGGCACCTCAAAGGAAGCTGAGACTAATGACTTGGAAAATGAGCCAGGCAAAGAGTGTTAACCTTCACTTGGATTCCCACAACAAGAGTGGGAGGGGGACACTATACAGTAGAAGAATGAACACCTTTAACAGATAAACGGACTTAAGTTCAGAGAATTTAAAAGGACTCTCTTCAAATCTCAGGACTTTCTAGTGGTGGATACTGATCAGAACACAGATCGTTCCATTCCAAACCCAATGCTCTTTCTACTTCAAGAAAGGTGGGGCAGGACTCTGCCTCTCCAAGAGGGCACTGGATGAGCAGAAAGGAACATGGGGCATTGGTTTCCTTGAGGTCTGAGTGGATAGCTCTTGAATGGTCACAGCTTTAAGACTCAGACCCCCTTTCCCTGCTCTGAGTGTGTGCCCAGAGCCCTTAAGGGAATTCGTACCCATATTTCCTGGCCCAACTCAAGATGATTTGGATGATCCTATCACCAGAGAAGAAGGCATCTCTAACCCTGTCTGGATTTTGCTACAGGGAGGAGATCAGAAAGAGCCCAATGCTCAATCCCTTTAAACACATTCCATTTTTATTTTGCTTATTATACACATTTATGTGACTATAAAAATTCAGCGCACATTATGATTTGGCTCAAATTTCTTTAGAGTTCTTGGCTCCAGTTCTAGCCATGGTTAATCTACAGAGGTTGAAGTCCTATTTGAAAACATGACCTTAACGTGGAAATTTTATTTAGAAAAGGGAATTCGAGTGATTTATATATTCTGGATTTATGAGCATTAAAAAGGCACACCCAGCAGAAACATTTTGGAGTTGGTATCGGACTGGAAATGCAGCCTGTGAATCAGCCTAGAGTTCTGAGTACGACCTTCTATCTTCCTTTTGCAAAGCCATGTGGGTTTGACATGAAATCATTTCAGCTTCTTATGATTAATGAAAAAAAAATCAACTAAAACCTTAAAGAAAATAAAAATGTTAGTGACATTTATGTAATTATTGGTTAAACTCAGTTTGATCTCCAATTCAAGGGATTACTTGGAGTCATATATTATAAAAACATGACAATAGTGCAAGTATTTTTCAGTAATAAAATGCATTTTAAGACAATATATTGGACACTTAAACATATCAAGGGGGCATAATGTGAAGGGCCAGTGTTGGGAAGGTGGTTTTCTATGGTTTCTTGGCTTACCGTGGGGCAGGGGTCAAAGTATTAAGGAAATGCCATGAGTTGATCCAGGAAGATGTTTTTCTAGATTACAGAGACCTTTAGAAACAAAGGGCATAACTTTTTTTTCTCAGATAAAGCAAAAGAAGCTCAAAGTGGGTAGATGACATGTCAGGGGCTGCACAGATGGTTCTAGAAAGTGATGTCACAGCTGGTTTTGTCAGAGCATTGCAGTTCCACATTTAGGAACCATAACCAAATGATCTCAATGTATTTTTTCAGCCAATACCACGCACCTACCATGCACATACACGTGCCCTGTGACTGGAGAGGTCAATCAACATAGCAACAGCTGATGTCACAGAGGTCGCACTGTGATTGGCTTATGCTGCACATTCACAGGTTGGCGTGTGGCTCAGTGGAGTGAGAGAGAGTTCATTTATTTGGGGATAATGGGCTGTGGTCAATAGGAAGTTGGTGTCTATAAATCAGTTTTGAGATGAGCCTGAGGGCCAGTGAGGGTTGTGAAGGAGACAAGGAGAGGGTCTCTGGTGCAAGCCTTAGCACTGTTGTGGTCATGCAACCTGTCAGAGCCCCACGAGTGGACTCTGGCTTACATAACAAAAGGGCAGCATGCTGGAAGGACAGGGAAGCATTCACAGAGATGAAGAAAAGGCTGAATGATCATTTTTCCAGAAAGCCCAGAAATGGGATCATGCTAAGGATCTGGGCAGCCGGACACACAGATTACCTCTTTGTATGGGCTAGTAGATATGCCACCCTGAGTCCTGTTGAAGGGTTAAATTCCATCCTGTGTCCAACACTGTTATAAAACGCCTACTGTGTGCCCGGCACTGTGCTGGGCACGGGGGTACAAACAAAAGTAAAAAAAACAAATGCTCTCCTCAAGGCAACTTTCTCCTTGAAATTTGGGGACAGAGATGGGGCAAATATTCAGGCAAACCCGGTTCAATGTGGTTGGAAAACAGAGGTGCACATTGTATGATGCACCTAACCCAGAGCCCCGGGCTCTGTGCCCTATGACTCTTCGAGAGCTATATTTCCATCCACGCTTCTAATATAGGGTCCTATAAAATTTGGGTGAAAACTTCTATTTCTGCATCTTCTGTAAATGTTTTATTAAAGACAGTATTCACTGGGTGCTTATTGCATAAAAAGTCCCACGATCAATTCCCCTTGAACGTTAGTGTTGGGTATATTTTTTTTCTCAACTGTTGACTGCTATGTTGAAATTTTCATCGGACCGTGAGATTTTTGTGACCTACCCTGTTTCCCTTTTCACTTTGATTGCCAGGAAACTCCCACTTAATTCTATTCAGCGCATCACCACCATAACCATACCTGTCCTGGATTTTGAGTGCCATTCTCCGTCCTTTATTACCGACTCCTTTTCCGATTCTCTTGTAGCTGCATCTTCTAAAACGAACTAGTCAAAACTCTTTCCAGAAACAGTCAAGTTGTATATAATAATTATAAGAATTAGGTTGAGAATGTAGCCTCCTTTTGTGAGGGTAAATTCTAGATCTGATTTGATTCTCCTATTGTTTTGAGTTGAATTTTCTTCACTGGTGAAGTTATAACACCTATAAGATCACAGGAAGCACACAGTGGCTCAGGCGAAAATCATTGCCAGCTTGTCCCTGTCTCTGTCTCTGTAATTAATCGAGTTGTTCTCTAGTCTGCTGGCTTTGACAGGCCTCTCCTCTCCCACCTGCGTCCCTTTGGAACATGGACTTCACCTCCAACTCTGTTTGCCTAAGTTGTATGGAACCTGCTTTTCCGACTGTTGGGCGTCTCTCCGAGACACCGTATGGGTGTTCCCCTCTTGTGCTTATGCGACTGCTTCCCATCCGGGCCTCACCCAGGATAAGTGAGCTGCCAGTGATTCCCACCTGTTTCCCCATCAACATTCGAGCAGGAATATTCTAAGAAATATTTTGAATATTTTGGAATTCATGTTTGATGGATGAAACTCAAACTGCCTGAACATCTGGCACGGACCTCATCTTTAGGGTCAGCAGGGACTTTGTCTCACTAGATAAATGTCATTTCAGGAAGCTACCAGAGATCTCACCGAGGGCCGAGGAAGGTGCACTAGTAGTTTGCAAGCCTTCTAAGGGGCCTGGAGGGGATGCTGTTGTCCGAAGTCGTCAAAACCAAACAGGGATGTGGAGACGTGGGAACCAGCATGTTCCTCCTTCCTCCTCAGCCACATGCTAATATTCCTCCTTCAAGGTCACTGTCTCATCTTTTCTTTGCAAGGTGTTTCCCAATGAAGGATGAAGAAGAGCTGATGCGTGACATGGAAAATTACTTTTCTGGGAACTGGACTGGCTGTAGATTTTCTCTCCTGCCATGCTGGTGCCCACCTCCTGCCTGCAGCGTGATTTGTTGGATGTGGGTCCTCTTCTGGGTGAAGGGGAAATAGGTAGAAACCATTGTCATAAAAGCACAGGTCACTGTGGCTTCTCCAGTTACCTCACTCAGCAATGAAAAACCGGATTGTTATCTCGAAATGGCAGGTCCCCCCTGGGCGCTAAAATATTAAACATATATGCACACGCGTACACAGACATAAATAAAAAGCATCCGTAGCTCACCCAAGCCAGAGACACTGCCAATATATAATCAACCAGGAGATTTTTTTCGGGTGATATTTCCTTCCTTACAAACATGCACCCGTATATTACCACACTGACAGCAGAACTCACACTAGAGCACTTTTATTTTCCGTAACAGTCAGCCAGAGGAGTTTCTACTTTGCTCAATGGCAGGTTTGCAGGCCCGGACGTAAGGCCATGGCTGATTCTCTGTTATGACATCCTTCTTCCCTGATGAGGAAAGACAGGGTATTTCTCTGGTTTCTCTGTCACTGGTGAGTTTCCCTCCCTTCTGCCTCCATGAAGGTATGTGTCATAACAGAGATGAACAGCTAGGTGATTTCTCTTTCTCTATGCAGAGTATGTAAACATCGCCAGGTGCTGACAAGAAGTAGGTATGAAGGGGGCAGAAGATTCGTCTTGCCACCTGCCTGTTGGGAACGTGGAGCACAGAGAAGCACCTGATTCACTCCAGCCCCCCCAGCCCTGCTCCCTTGGCCAGTTTCCTTGTTCTCCTGGATAGTCGCTGTCCTGTACTAGCCCAGCCTCCCAAGTCTTCTCAGTCTCCTCCCCTCCAACCCATGGTTTCCCCTCTCATCTGTCACCCCTCCAACAGACCCCTGGATGATTTTGCTTCTCATTCTGCAGTGTTCCCTGCCTCCTCCTCCCCCTCTGAGAAAGGGGTCCATTTCCTCCTCTTCATACCTGCTCTTACTCCTTCATTCTTTTTGAGCCACAGACATCATTCCCTTCAACTCATGGGTGGTCTTCCAAGAGTCTGGCTGGCAGCTCCCAGGGGCCGTGGGTAAGTAAGGCATCAGGCCCTCCCCTCCATCATCGGCCTGGGCTTGCTCACCTTTCTTATTCATCTCACTTGGCCTCCCAAGCCTTGACATCTTCCTCCAAGGCTTCTCTCTCCTTGGCTTCTGGGATGTCACCTTCTGCTGTTTCTTGGGGGGCACGTTCTTTGCTAATTTTGCTGTCTTTTCTTTCACCATTTGCCCTTAGGTCTGGATTGTGTTTCAGTTGAGGCGCACTCACTCGTAAGTAGAAGAACATCCAAGGGGCAGCAACAATAATGAAGAGTTAGGCAAGTCTGGAGGTGACCAAAACCTGGCATTGCTTTGCAGGTCAGTGATGCCATCTTGGGCCCTTAGTGGGTTGGCTTTCCTCCTTACACTTGAAGCACGGCTTCCGCCTGAGGTGTGTGTCCTCACACCAGCGTCCAGAGCAGGGATGAGGTACAGGGACCAAAACCATGTTGCTTCTATCACTCTCAGCAGCCCCGGCAGAATACCTTGGATGTCTCTTGGCTGCTCTGCTCACCTCCATGGGTAAGAGAAACTGAAGAGAGAGTATGCATGTAGCAAGTGCAAATGGGACTGTCATTGTTATCATGATGAACCAATCAAGACTGATCCCCTAGGGCTGGTGAAACAGTGTGTCTTCCCAGAGATCAAGGAGGCAGCATGTGTAGTGGGTTAAATTGTATCCCCCAGAAAGCTGTGTCTAAGTCCTAACATCCTATACCTATGAAGGTGACCTTAAAGCCAGAGCCCTCAAATCTCTCTCTCCACCAACCACTTCTCACCTGCACTCCAGACTCACCTGTCATTTATGACTGACTCCCAAAACTATCTTGTGGGACATCCAGGCTTGTCTAGAACATCAAGCACGGACTCAGCATGTTTTGAACCAAAGCAACCGTCCTTCCTGAGACCAGGGTTTCTGTTTCAACCACCCCATTGTCTGAGCGCATACCAGTGTTTCAGCGCCCCTCCTACCTGGTGGAAGCACCAAGAACTTCCATATAGGTTGGCCTTCCAAACTTGTCCTGGAACTGCATTTGTGTAGTGAGGAAATGTTGGGAAGGGATGTTTGTGTCACAAAACTTCAAAACACCTCTTTTTGGTGCCTTGGAAGTGCCTTCACATGTGGTACCCCAACCACAACCCAGTGCCCTTCAGTTCCTTCTTGAATCTCTTTTGAATTGCCCCCTCCTCTGTATCCACATGGACTAGAGTGAGATGGATCCAGCATGTGGGTCTGAAGACAGCCTTACTGAAAGAATCTGCTATGGAACAGGGAGATACCATCACCACAGTATCCTACATAACCGTATGTTATGTACGTAATTTAAGTACGAACAGAGAAGCCCATTCATTTCATAATTCCTTTTAGCAACTATGAAATCTTAGATGTTAAATATTGTTAAGACTCAAAATAGAAACAAAATTTCTCACTTCTCCTCTTAGGAGGCTCAGAGTGCATTTAGTTAAAAAGTATCCTAAGTGTGCAAGGCGGGTTGCTGAAACAGCAAACAACCTGTTACCATTTACAACTATTTATAAGGCTTGGGATTTTCCTCTCCTAGGGAGAGCTGGGGCTGGTGTAAAATGGATTCATAATCCCAACTTTCAAGTCTGTGGTCTGTCAAAATAACTTCATTGTTTACATTTGTCTGCTTCCTTCTATGTTGCATATCATATAAAAGGTAACTCAGGATAATCCCACTTTATCACTTACTTAATTGGGGTCAGGTCTAAGATTTCATGGGAAGGATGCCCATTGACTATTTAAAAGGGAAAATGCCTGGGGGACTCCACGGGTTAAGCCTCTGCCTTTGGCTCAAGTCATGATCCCAGGATCCTGGGATTGAGCCCCGCATCGGGCTCTCTTCTCAGGGGGGAGCCTGCATCCCACTCCCCCTCTCTGGCTTCCTCTCTGCCTACCTGTGATCTCTCTCTGTGTGTCAAATAAATAAATAAAATCTTAAAAAAACAAAAAAGAAAGAAAGAAAATGCCTTTGACTTGTATGGGGAAGTCTATCTAAGTTCTGAAGTGTTGTCTCTCTGCCCCTTCTCCTATGCCAGGAGCTGGGTTCATATGGACAACATTGCCTCTCCCTTTCAAATGTGTGTTTTCTGTGCCCCAGACCTTGCCCTTGCTGTTCTCTTGGCCTGGAAAGCTCATCCCTCCTTGAACCTCAGGGCTCAAAGTCTGTGTCCGTTTCTAATGTAGCTTTATCACTGTTATTTCTTATGCAGCTGTTGGCTTCTACCTGTTCAACTCACCCATTAAAGGGAAAGACTGCATTGATTTACTCACAATAATCTTTTTCTCATCCGAGCATCATTCACAAATACAGAAGAAGCCCTTATTTTAATGAAGTAATGATAGTAAGATGGAGGAGTTCCCAGTTTCGTGTCAGATACAAGCGTATTCAAGCAAGTATGATCATGATCAACGTTAGCAGAGAATACGAGAAATGGGGTTTTGGGGGAGATGGTAAAGAGAGTGGGACAAGGACACCTCACTTTACCCCAGAAGGGAGCAGAGATTCTTGGGAGGATTGATCTAAAGGAGCTTTGGAAGATAAGATAAGAATTACCCAGCGAAGAAGTGAGGTATGATTCCCCTTACATTCCCTAGCATCTATCACAGGGTTGGTGTGTACCAGGGACCAGTAAGTGCTTATTCAGTAGATGGTTAGGGGATGGCTGGCTGGCTGGCTGGCTGGCTGATGAAGTAAATGAATATATAGGCAGATGGATGGGTGAATGAATGAATGGATAAACAGAAGGGTGGGTAGATGTGTAAATGCTAGGTAGATGACTAGCCTTGACAATTTCCAGTGGACCATATCGTCATTTGGAAAATATTTTTCAGCTGTTGTAATATACAAGCCCCCATTACTCTAGGCAGTTAATGTTGCCTTATGGATTTGGATAATGTTTTAATAAAGAAAAGAAAAAGTTCCACAAATCCCATAAACATATTTGGAGCCCTGAGTTCTGGACTGGACCTCACGGAGCTCACCTGTGAGCAGAATTATGAACACAGAGTGACAGATGCAAGGGGTCCAAGTAGTCAAGGAAGGAGAAAAGCAGGGAGTCCCCAACTCTCCCAGCCAGATCTACTCCCCCAAGAGAGCCTCTCTTAAATCAGTTTTTCCCCTTCCGGGGTCTTCCCACAGTCAGTGTGGTGCTTCATTACCATGTGTCCCCTCTTGGCTGTCAGCCTCCGTGAGGGCAGGGACCGCGTGTGGCTTTGCTCACCCTTTCCGCCCCAGCACTAATCTGTGTCTGATGGCTGGTAGCTTTTCCACAAATAAACAATGATTGACTAAATGAATAAAATAAATGGGAAGCTTCCCCGAGAAGGCGAGCTGTGTTCTCACAAATGAAGAGAAACTGTTCGGGGATCGGCAAGGTCAGAAGGGACTTTGCGGGTAGGAGAGGCAGGCGCAGAGGTTCAGAGGGCCGGCGGGCAGTGAGCGCAGAGAAGCCCGTTCATTTCCTTGGGCCAGGGACGTAAGGGGACTCTGGAGGAAGGGGGGCCATCGAGGTGGACAGGCAAGCAAGGACCACCCTGGGAGGCCAGACAGTGTCCCTCAGAGAACACGATGTTATGGGAAACTTTTAAACAGGAAAGCAAGATCCTCCAACAAGCCTTTTTCTCTAGGTCCTTCTGGGTGCAGAGTGGAAGACAGACGGGGCAGTTCATACAACTGCAACTAGAGAGGGGGTCCCTTCCCGGGAGACCTTGGGCAGGGTCCGAACCCAGCTGGGGTCTCAGCTGTCCCATCTGCATATTGAGAGGACACCACTGAGGTCCCTGCAACTTCAGACATGCTGTGACCTCGACATGAAAGCCAGCACTGTGTTTGGCGAAGCCACTAACATTCTCCCGCAAGCACCGCCCTTGTGGATAATGGTTCTTTTAAAGCCACTCAGTGCTGTATTGACAGAAATTAAATTAGCCATCAGCGCAGGCAATCAGTGGCTACGGGACTGTTAAAGGTAATAAAGACAATGCTCTCAAACCAGAGTCAATTACGCTGTGACACTGGCGAGCAGAAGGGACAGCTGCCTCTGATTGGAAAGGCGGCTGGGGAGGTCTGCCTTTCAGGCTGAAGGCACAGGTTCAAACCTCACCTCGAGGCTTTTGCTCCTAATTGGGACAGGCAGTGCCAAGCAATGTGCTGCTAGGGACACTGCACTTTGCAGGGAATTTAAGGTCCAAGTGACTTCAGAGGGGAGTGGAGTCAGGGTTCCTGTGGATATGGGGTGGCGTGGGGGGACAGACAAACTCACAGATTCCTCCCAAACAGGAAATCTACTGGCATGGAGTCAGGATGCCTGTACCGAATCTCCTACTCAGCTCTAGGCTCCTGTGTACCTTAAGGCAAGGACGGTCATCTCTCTGACCCTCAGGCTCTTCTTCTCCCCAGGAAGCATAACGGCAACTGGGTTACCAGAATGTTTTGATAATTTTGAGATTTCTTCTGCCAGGCTCCTGGCTAAGGGGGGAGAACTCTGGCTTTGCCGATGGGCTTAGCACCATGTCTAGTGCCACAGTCCTAGGATTACTCACCCTCTCTGTGCATCCAAGAAAGCAGCAATGGGAAGAAGAAATGCAACAGCAAAGGAACTACAGGCTTCAATCTCTTTCTTGAGTCTGTTTTTATATGTGTGGCTGGGCCAGCAAGAGGACTTCTCCGACCCTCTGTTTTCTCCTCTATACAAGGGGTTGTGCAGAGAGTCAAAGAAGACTATACAGTCAGTCCTGCCTTTACATTCATTTTGAAAACACCAGTGTGCACCAATACAATCTAACGGTTAAGGACAGTTGAGCCCAGCTTGGATTTCGTGTTTGCATATGTGTGATTTCATCCATGACAAACACCTGGGGAGGAGTAAGTGGAAGCAGAAACAATGCAGGACCCAGCTGACCGGAAATGCATGGGAGCACAGCGCCCATGCACACCCCTCACACATCTTCCTGCTCCTTCAGCCCCCATGTGCACCGAGTCACACTCATCCGTGTATAAGTCGCCCCCCATGCCAGAGAACGCCCCCCAGCACTCACAGTGACTCCTAACAGTGCCCTTCCCATGCCCACTGCTCCTGGCAAACTGCAGGCTTTCCACAAGTGAAGTGGCATGTTGATGGTAGCGCTCATGTCTTTCTCAAGGATTTAACAGAAAGCAGCAGTATGATTTTTTAAAACTCCATTTAAAAAATTAAGGTGAAATTCACATACTATTAACACCATTAGCTGTTTTAAAATTCACATAACTGTTATGAAATTCGCATACCATAACACCGTTAACTGTTTTAAAATGGAAAATTCTGTGGCATTTCTGATATTTGCAATGTTATACGACCATTAGCTCTGTGAAGTTCCAAACATTTTCATCCCCGCAAATGGGGCTTCCCTTCTTATAAGGTATTGCTGATGACATTTTTGAATGTGGGGCCCTAACCCTCCTTTATACCACAAATGAGATGGTTTTATAGCAACACCAGCTGTATGTGTATCTACATATTTGGTGATGCTGACTGTGTTCGTCCATTCGTCTGGGATCTCCAGAAGAACAGAACCAATAGAGATACTAAATATATAAATTTAATTTAATTTAATATATTAAACATATATAGAGAGAGATTATATCAGATTATATTGCATATGCTTATATCTATGTCTCTATATGTACTTACTATAAGGCATTGATTGGCTCAGACTGAGAAATTCGAGATCTGCAGTCAGCAAGTTGGGGATAGCCGATGGAGTCATTCCAGCCTGAGTCCAGTCCAAGGGCAGGGAACAGCTTGAAGACAGTTTGAAAAAACAAATTCCTTCTTTGTCAGCCTTTGTTCTACTCACACCTTCAACTGATTGAATGAGGCTCACCCATACTGGGGCAGGCAATCTGCTTTACTCAGTCTGCGGATTCAAATGTTACTCTCATCCAGAAACACCTTCACAGACACACCCAGGATCCCATTTGACCAGATGTCTGAGCTCCTCGTAGTCCTGTCAACGTGATACATAAAATTAACCATCACATGCCAAGAAAAACAGAGCTGTAGACAATGCTGGAAAAGCCCACAACACTCAGGTACGAAAGGGGAACCCCAGAGCAGGCCAGGAGATGGGATCCTGCCTAGAAAGTGACCCACTTTCTGGGTGTGCTCTTCATCCGTATTGTCTAGTTGGGGGTGACAAGGTGTCTTGGGGAGGAGGGAAGGAAGGAGCGAGCTCAGAGATATGAGGGGACGTGGGAGACATGAGAAGCAGCTCGGAGATGTTCCCCACACTGAGTGTGGCTGAAGGACTTGCTCATGGGAGGTCAAATCTTTACTTTCAGGTCACATGCTTTGCTATGTTGGTCTATGATACGCTCAGTTTCTTATATTGACTCTATCTTGAGACTTTACTGAATTTCATTTATTACTTCGAATAGTTTTCTGGTGGAGTCTTTAAGGATTTCTATATATAATATCACGTCATCCTCAAATAGTGACAGTTTTACTTTTCTCCTTCTGATTTGGATGAATTTTATGTCTTTTTCTTGCCAATCACTCCTGCTAGGACTTCCAGTGCTGTGTCGGACAGGAGCGGTGAGAGCAAGCATCCTGTTCCACTCCTGATATCAGAGGAGTGACCATTTTCTATTACCCCTGACTTCATCACATTCTGCTAAACATGGTCCTTGTGTTGCTTGGAAAGCAGCCCATGGGGAATCTTTGCCTGCAGTCTGCAGACTTCTCCACAGTGTGGAAGGAAAATCTCTTTATGTGTCGGTGGACACTCAGCCAGTGCCTTAGTCCAGGCTCTAGGTCGTGAGCTCAGAACGTCCAAAGATGTTGTATGAACCTCTGTGAGTGAGCAGCCTGCATGCAAAGCCAGCTTCAGGACTGGTTTGAACAAGAGGCCCCTGAGGTCCCACAGGCTGACTTCATCCCTCCATGTCCTCTCCTGCTATCCTCCTCTGGATGCTGGCTTTGTCCCAGGCACTATCTCCAGTCATCCCCTCCACTTCCCTTTAGGTGACCCCAAAATGGCATCTGTTCCCACCACCCCTTGGTGTCCAGGGACTCCCATGGTGCTCCCAATAAATGAGCACTTTTCTTTCTCTGGCTTGACAAACTTTTTCCTTGAAGATCCCATATGTCCCTCACACCTTAGGTATCAAAAACTGAGCTCATTTCTTCTTCATCAGACCTGCTATGGATTTCCAATCTCAAAAATGACTCAACAGCAATAATTCTTTTAGTGGTACCATAATGGAAGGAGTTTTAAGGTATTTAGATGTGCTCTGGAAATTCTGAGTAACTACTTTTCCACTAATAACAATAACAGGGTTTCCATAAACACATGAGGAATAAGGAGCCCCCATGGTGACCTATCTTGGGGTTACATTGTCCGTATGGTCCTTCATCTTTTTTTTTCTTTTTTAAGATTTTATTTATTTATTTGACAGACAGAGATCACAAGTAGGCAGAGAGGCAGGCAGAGAGAGAGTGGGGGGAAGCAGGCTTCCCGCCAAGCAGAGAGCCTGATGCGGGACTCAATCCCAGGAGCCTGAGATCATGACCTGAGCAGAAGGCAGAGGCTTTAACCCACTGAGCCACCCAGGCACCCAGTCCTTCATCTTTTTAAAATATTCCAATGACCGACTTTGTTAAAAAAAAAAAAAAAAAAAGAATGAATTCCTGTTCTTATCACCTGGAATAGTTTATCCGGTCCAAACCCAAAAATACTCATTTCAAGTGATCTGGCTCCAAGCTGAGTCTGGCCATGGTATTTCCAAAAGGACTGAATGAGAGGGCAAGTTCTCATGATGAAGTCAATTCATTCTCTAATTAAGGCAGAATATTATTAATGCTTCTCTTCCACCACTTGGAAGAAAGTGGCAAGATAATAATAATAATAATGATAACAATATGAACATGACTAATGATTCTTGTGTGCCACGCCCTTTTGTAAGTTCTTTATATACACTAACTTATTTTATTCTTGTAACAGAGAGATAGTGTGACGAGGCACAGCCTGCAGGAAAGGAAACTTTTCTAAAATCGCACAAGTAGAAAGTGGTTGAGTCAGGCTTTGAGCCAGGCAGAGTCCATGTCCTGAACCACCATGCTTTTCTGTTCCCTCAAAGACCTTACATGGAACCATCGCACACATGCCTGGGCACGGGCGCGTGCGCGCACACACACACACACACACACACACACACACACACGCACACCTTACATGCTTGCCTCGGAGATGCCTTCTCTGATGCCTGCGATGCGACTCATGTCTTCTGAGGAGCAAGGCAGGATAGCAGCTCTGCCATAGTCTTGGTCTCCGGGATCGGGTCTTGACTCCACCACGGTTCCCTCGCATGGCCCCGGGCACATTATGAATCACGTCTGAGGCTTAGTTTCCCCCTGTGTAAAATGAGGGAACTAACAGCTGGGAGGAGGCCCACGTGAAATTAAACACAGGCGCACTCAGCGCGGTGTCTAGCACCCAGTCAACCCTCCGTAGATGCGGTAATTACAGCACGGCTACCGTGATTGTTGTCATTTTCACGCAGCACATTCTCACGGCCTCGTTCCAGTATCCGCCCTCGGGACCTGGGATAAAACCTCGCCATTAGCAGGCACTTAATTAAAGGTTTGTTGGATGGAATTTAATATCTTTGGGTGGACTCAACCCATCTTTCCATGTCTCGTTCAAGGCAGCTGACCATTCTTTTCTGAAGACACGCTTAGGTTGGTAGTTTCCTTTATGCGTGAATGTTAACAACAGTTGAAAATATGTGTTCAATATATTTTTTTGTGCTGCCAGTTCTTAGTCATCTTTTAATTAAAAGTACTTTTTATTGAATGTTAAACTGTCAAGATTGTCTTTGTGTGAAGAGTGGGGAAGGTTGCCATGGAGAGGTGCATGTTGCTATGTGACTCTTGTGTCAGAGCCGGAATCAAAATGGTAATGGTCATGTCAATTTTGATAAAAAAAAAAAAAAATCCTCAACAGCTTCATTAAAAAGGGGAACTTTTATTTCTTCCTTTCTTGTCATTGTGCCAAGAATAACAGAAGGGGAAATATTGGATTTTGTAAAGAGGCAGACAATGGGGCCAGCTGCCGACACTGTCAATGGTGAGAAAGTTCATACCAATTTGCAGGAGGAGTCATGGATGGCCCCCTTTCTCTGGATTGGCTACTCCACGGGAGGGCTCTTTCTTTTCTCCTTTTTTTTCTTAATTTCTTCCCATTGGAATCTGTAGTTGTTTGGGCTTGGACCCAACCTCTCAGATGGGTTCAGGGACAGGACCCTCCAGACTTCCCTGTTGGACTCATTTTGCCAAGCAAGGTCCAAGGTCTCATTCAGGTCCTGCAGAAGGGTGGATGCACCTCAGGTGCTGTAGGCCGGGTGGGCTCTGGACATGCAAAAACATTGTGCCCAGTGCTTGAACCTTTCTTTTGGACATGCAGGCACACGGACCAAGCATCATTGTGTTCCAGAGGGTTCTGCTTCAGCCAAGAGTCTGGGCAACCCTATTCCTTTGCAGCTACTGTACCCTTTCTTAAGTTCTCCCCTTCCCTAGGGTGCTTGTCCTCTCCTTGCCACCCAGCCTATTCTTTTTCCTGCTTCAAGACCCAGTTAGTCTTTCATTATTCCTTGTAGCCTAGCATAGTGGTCAGGTGCACTACCACATTCTCATTGAGTGACTGGGGGTTAAGTTTCACAACCTATTTCTGTCCAGATGTTTGAAGTCCTCATGGGGGAGGTGAAGGTTACCATCTCCTTTCCCTGGGGCTCGGTCCAGCAGGCTCTGGCTAGTGCACTGTAGATTCCTTATTCATTTGTCCAGGGACAAGGGACAAGAGACTATTGACTACATCAGTGGGTCAGTTGGTGTTATCTGTGAGGAGATGTTATTTATCTAAATACTGGCTTTAATGGGACGCCATCTGAGAGGTCTTTTTGTCTTCTGAAGAAGATTTTGCTCTGAGTTAACTTCCCAGAATGCCAGTGTCTCCTAGTCCATCTGGCTGGATACAAAGTTTTCCTTTTTAACTGGTTTGTAATGGTGTTTCATACTGGCCCTGTGAATAGTTAGCTTGGAAAATAAACCTTTCCTAAGCCCCTGCTACCTGTCCAGGGCAGATCTAGATCCTGTGAGCTACAGAACAAGCATAAAAAATGGGGGCTACTTATTTTGAATCATGGGCTAACCAGGGAAGATCTTGTGGATCAAAACAAATCATGGTCACTCAAAAGAGGTCGAACTCCTTACCCCCCCGCACCTGTCAGAGTGATCTCATTTGGAAATACACATTTTGCAGATGATCGGGTTAAGATGAGGTCATTAGGGTGGGCCTTAATCCAACAAAACAAAAATGTGAACGCAGAGACAGAGACACACCCAAGGAGAATGTTCCACCAAGAGAAAGGTAGGGATGGGCGATGTGTCTATAAGCCAAGGAACGTCCAAAATTGCTAGCAAACCACCAGAAGTTAGGAGAGGTTCCTGGAGGGGAGCCTTACTCATAGCCCTCAGAAGGAATCAACTCTGTTGATATCTGGATCTCACGCTTCTGGACTCCACCACTGAGACAAATTTCTGTTATTTGTGGTCTTTGTTATGGCAAGCCTAGGAAACGATTTGGGGAGATTAGCCAGGCCCAGCAAACTCTGGTGTAAGGGGGCAGGTGTGAAATAGGGGGCAAGTGTGAAATACCGTGTAGGGTTAAGTGTTCCATGAACAGGCAAGATGACCGGTGGCACCCATGGAGGCTTCCCGCAGGAGGCGGCACTGTGCTAAGCTTCGAAGGTTGGGTACAATTGAGATCTGTAGAGATGAAGCGTGGAGTTGAGCAGACAGAGGAAGGACCTTGAGAGAGAAGTCAGAGCTTAGGATATTTGTGACCGGCCCTTTTAGCCTTTCCCCACTCCTGAAATGGAATTACCTTCTTCTCAATTTGTTGAATAAAGTGACAGGGCCTCATCTAAAAAGAAACCGCCCCTTTCTCCTTTGGAATTCCCTGGTCCGAGCTAACTCAATCTTTCTGTGGCAAGTGCTGATTTGGAAAAGCATGGTGTTCCACCAACACGTGAGATCGTGCACACTCACCTCAGGCCAGAAACCATGGAGGCATCAGTTCCTCTGGAAACCCTGCCTCGGGTGGCATAGTTGGAGATCGGAGCTGGCCAGGGACCATGTTCCTCTGCTAAGTGTCTCACTGGCATCCAGGTCCAGGGACAGTGACATCTTGGGCTTGCACAGCCTGACCCAGCTTCTGAAGAGATCTCTGAATGCCTGAATGTTTGCAGTTAGTAAGTGTTAAAACTTTGCATTATATGTGGGGGTTAAGTATTCCCCTCAAACTCTAAAAACCTGACCCAATAGTGCTTTATCCATGGTGACAATCTGACTAGCCAGATGCGGGAATTTGGTGGCTCGGGGAGCTGCGCCTGGGACACCTGGGGACCCCTGTGCTATCTTCCTAACTTCTCTCCAAGTCTAAATCTCTTCTAAAATAAAAGGCTTGGGGCACCTGGGCTCATCATTAAGCATCTGCCTTTGGCTCAGGTTATGATCCCAGCGTCCTGGGATGGAGCCCCGCATTGGGCTCCCTGCTCTGCAGGAAGCCTGTTTCTCCCTCTCTCACTCTCCCTGCTTGTGTTCCCTTACAAAATGAATTGAAAGGCTCCTACAAAATGCTGAGGGGCACACAGATTGATCTCCCCTTCCCCACGTTTTGTCTGCACCTGCCTTTTACCCACACCCCAATCCCTTTGGGCCTCAGGTTGGTGATTTCCGTTCTCGTCCAGCAATTCTTGGCCTCCTCCAGGGCCAAGCTGCGGTTGAGGGTTCCCGGGTGCCCACTGGTCTAGGCTGCGTGTGTGCAGGTGGCTACGCTGACTGTGCCGGCTTGTCTGCAACCACTGGCATGCGCCGGGCCAGCGAGCACGTCTCCCTGCACAGATACACGTCCCCGGGTAGGCATGAGCCGGAAGAGGGGTGGGGGTGCAGGCGGTGCCCTGGGACCTGCACCTGTGGTGGGTGCTGGGGGTTCGAGCTCAGTCCCAAGTGCGCTTGTGTACAAGATGCAGGTGTGTTCCCGGTGTCCGTGGGCAGGGTGGAGGGTTTGCGCAGCACGTGGTCACGTGTGCGGGCTCGCAGGCAGGCATCTTCAGGGTGGGGGATTCATGAGCGTGGGGGGGTGTGTGTTGGGGGGGAAGATGTGGGTCCATCTCCACCTTGGACTACGGCCATCGGAGCATCACATTCCTCTTCACCAAACTGTCCCGAGCTGCACCCAAACGGAATATTGCAACTTCATCTTTTTGCCTCTTGCTTGCCCTGCTGGCTGCTCCACTCCCCTACCATCCCTTTTTTTATTTTTCTGTCCATGACATCATCCAAACCCTCAATGAGGGAAAGAGGAGATTAAAAAAAAAAAAAAAAAAAAATCCTTCCCTGGCAACCAAAATACCTTTAATGTAGCATAATTACCGCTGCTCTGCCCCTTCTCCCTCCCCTGCTGGGACAATTCCACGAACCCTACAACATACACTTAAATCTTCAACTTCTCAGAGACACTACATGCAGACGGGAAAGATTTGATTAAAATTACAGTGCTTTAGGTTCAACTTCACCTATGAAGAAAAAAAAAAACAGATCGGGTGCTGGACTTTTTTTTTTTTTTTCCCAGAGAAATAACTAGGCCACGGTAATTACCCAGGACCCCGCTGCGCGCCCTCAAAGGCTCCCCCGGTGGTATTTTCCTGCTACCTGTCTTTGTAGAGATGTTGACATCAACATGAGTGATCACGGTGCCAGCCAGCGCGGAGGGTTCTCTCTGTCTCCCTCTCCCCTTCCCTCCCCCCCCCCGCCCCCCCCCCCCCCCCCCCTCCCCTCCTTCTCATCTCTCACTTCTTCTCTTCCGCCCTCCTCCAAAACAAGGCAGGAGGTGGAAGAAAAACAAATGCATTCTTTGTCCCTTTTGGGAGGACACTCTCCAGTCTCCATCCTGTGGACCTGGGACTGCTCCCTGAAAGGCAAAGGGGAGCCTCCCACAACCTCGGGCCTGCAGTGCCTGCCTCCTCCAGGAAGACTTCCTGGGAGCCCCTCCCTCTTCTGCACTTCTCAGAGCTTTCCCTTTCCCTGTGTGACAGCAGCATAGCTCTTTCTGTCACCTGTCACCTGTCACTGTAGAGCATGTTCCTGTCCTTAGGCTTGAGAGCTCCCCAAGTGCAGCCTTGGTTCTCTTTGGTACCCCGCAAAACCTTGCATCCAGTGGAGGGTGCTCAGGAGGGACACTTTTCCAGCTGGGCACGATCAGGACAGTGTCCAGGGCACTTTTAGAGACCCACAAAAATGTTTTAATTTCTTTTAAAATCAAAAAGAAAAAATCTAATAGAAATATAATATAATTGGTAATACGGCATAACACCAATACAGGTATAAACTCTGTTTTTATGGGGGGCACGGAGGGTGGCCGTGCGCACGCCCTCTCTTGGATCCTGGTTTCCAGAGCACACCTCCCTCAGGCAGAAGCCTCTCCTGGGCCTCAGAGCCTTTCTTCGAGTACACCTGTCCCAGGTGACAGAGCCGATTAAGTCTGGTTCGCGTCTCTCGGCTTCTCAGGATCTGCTGTCTCCTTCTTTCAGGGTCTACATGTTCACTCAGGTCACCTTTGGTTGCACTGCACTTGAAACTCGAATGAAGCAAGATGGTCCCCAGGTCTGGAGTCAGAAGAGCCTCCTCCAAGCTTGGGGCTGTGACTTGCTTTTTCCATCCTGAGGATGATGTTTTGTTTCTGTGGGTCAGTTTGCTCATCTGTCAAATGGGCAGCATGAGTCTGCCAGCATTTCCTGCGGGCACCTCTGTGGATCTGGGAGATGAGTCTGGGAAGCCATAGCTCACAAAAGAGACGGGAGAAAGTTCTGGAAAACAGAAGCTTAGGAAGTGTGGTCACTGCCTCTGGGTCACTGTCTAGCCTGGCTCTTGTACCCTCTGTCTGGAGCCTCGGGGGACCAATAACAGCCTAGTGACTATTTTGGTGGCCACCAGCCCTTGTGTTTATGCATGGTAGATGCAGGGCCTCCACCTGCAAAGGGGAAGGTCATCATAGGATGCGAGGAACGCCACCTGGGTTCTCTACCTGTGTGGTCTCTCATTAGCTGTGTAACCTTAGGCAAGTTGCTTCCCCTCTCTGGTTCTCAGCCTCTTTATTCATTTACTCAACACTGGGGAGGCAGCAGTAAACTAGTTCTTTATCCAGCAGAGCCTGGTAGGCGGCTGGGGTCATTTTCATCCTTGAATCTGATGCTTCAGTGATATGTCTCTATCCCGGGAAGCTCTGATTTTCCCCAGATGGGTCAAGGTTGGGTTTCCTTGTTGCCTGGCACTGCCCCATTGCTTTCTCATTGTGGATTCTCAATGCCAAGGCTCCAAAGCTGCGTCATGTACTCCACTTGCACTTGGGTCTGAAAAGTGCCTAGTTAGCACTGGGGCGTTGAGCTAGGAGTGCTAAAGGTTGGCAGCTCAAGGCTGGGGAAGGGCACTGGGACCGCGTGGAGCCAGCGCACCCCTCCTCTTCCAGGCAGGATGGAGTGGAGAGGCCCGGACATGGCCTGTGGGGTCTGGGCAGCCTAGCCACGCAGCAATGACTAGATAGGCACATCTGAAAAATCGTGACCTGTTTCCCTCACTCTCCATCCATCTGCGTTCCTTTCTTGCTTCCCAGGGGGATTTGGCTAATGCCACATCTTTCATCCAGCAAGCAAGAAGGTACAAGCCCAGGCTGAGTGGAAGGCGACCAGTGTTCACTGAGCATTAACACGTCTCCCCGCCGTTTTTGGGGAAAGGTGACTGTTAGGATCTTCATTTTGTAGAGGAAGAAGCTGAAGCTGAGAGAAGTTAATAACTCACTCGTGCTCACACATATGCTAAACGGCTGTGCAAGAATCAAAGCCCATAGCTCAGTCCCAAGGCTACACACATGTGTGTGTGCGTGCGTGTGCATGTGCACATGTGTGTCCTCTGTAAGAATGGGTGCCGACGCTCATAACGAAATGATTCATCGCCATTATGGTGATCAAACATGCATTTACTAATGGAGCCCTTTGTGTTTAAGTTTTATCAAGATCAGGACAGGTAAGTAGTATTTGCCAGATAGTAGAAATAGGCTCCATTTCTGCTAATCCTAGGACACAGACAACATTTGTTCTCTTTTCCCAGGTGGAGAAATTGATGTGCAGAAAGGTTAGGTCAACTGCCGGAAGTTGCCAGCTTGTAAGTCATGAAGTCAAGGTCACGTTAAGCTCACGGATGCATGCATTGTCATCAGCTCAGTTACGCACTGTCTGTGCTGGTCTTGATAGGGTGCTGGGCATAAGTCACACGCACACACGTGCACACACACTCGTGCACATGCACACTCATGCACATGCACAGGTCCACAGCCTGCCTTCCACCAGCTTCCTCAGTGGGACTGGGAAGCTCCGACTACCCTGTAAACGGCTGGTAGTTGGCTGGAGGCTCCTTGGCAACTTGGAGGGACCTGTTCTTTCCCTTCATTCCGGGGAGCTCAGATGACATACGAGAACCTTCTTTTTTCTTTAAATACCGTAACAGCACCGATCCAGATTTTACAAGCAATGCCATTAGTAACATCCCAAAGAAAAAAACTATTTTTGTTTTTTCACAGTTCTTCTGATACGTCACATAGTTATAAGATGATTGTATATTTTCTTTTGCATTTGATTTTTTTATTATTTGAGTCTGTATCATAAACTTTTCATTATGTTTTTGCGTATCCTTTATGCTAATCACTTTTAGGAACTAGAATATTCTACGTGGAGATTCTCATAGTTTTTCAGTCCATTTCTTCAGAGTTGAACTCAGTTTATTTTAATTTACCTGTTTCTTATTACAATGGAGAGGCACAGTCCCACTGCTTATTTACTGTTTGGGTTTACTCTCGTTTGCAATCTGCTATTCCCTTCGACCCAGTTATTTATTGATACGTGTTATGTACAAATTTGAATGTCAGCATATAAAATACATCTTTGGTCATATTTTCATTTTTCTCCCAATTCTATTGTCCTGTTGTCTCTATTCATGTTAACCTATGCTGTTTAATTTTGATACGTAGTAAGACACTGGTCCTTTCTTTGAGATTTCTTCCATTATGTTATAATCCATCACAATTCTGATAAGTTCTTGATTATTTTTCTAATATTTACATTTTTTAAACATTTCAATTCATCCGTCAGAATCTATTCTAGTTCATAGAACACAATTTGAATCTAAATTGATTTCCTCCCAAATCACTAAATAATTATTCTGAACTCTTATTAAATAAGCATTTTCTTTCTTATTTGTCATTTTTAACTCACTCAATAAATATTTATAAGCCATTACTATATGCCAGGCACCTGCTTGGTCCTGGGGACAGACTGAGCAGGATACACTCACGATGGCCTCACACGGTGTCTGGGCTTCCTACTTAGTTTCGCTGACTGGCTCGTCTGGTCTATATTCTTACCATACCCTTTAGTTCTTGTTGTTCTAAAATATATTTCAATATATGAGAAGTCACGTATGCTCCTCTTTTTCACATATTACTTGGGAAAAGTGTATTTATTATTTTTTTCTCCAGACGAATCTCACCATCATTTTATTGGATCTTTACTAAAACTGGTGAACAACCATTTTCCATTCTGTCTGCCAGTCTGGGCTTGTTTGGGGGGCCAGGATCTGGAGCCTGGCATGGAAGATCATGGATTTTCAGAGTTGGAAGAGACGTCCAGAATCACCTGCCGTTGGCTGGTTCTGCCACCAGTATGGAAACTCATGCTTGGGAATTACTGAGGCAGTGGAATGTGTCATCTGATTTTGGATCTTCTTTTCAATGACCCCACAAAGCAGCTGTCCGTACTGTGCTGGAATGCTCTTAATGATGAGGAGCTCACCTCTTGGTTCTGTTGTCTTCCCAGTTAGAGCTCTGAAAGGATGAGAAGCTTGCTTTGTATCTCTGGATAGAAAAAAGGGGGGACAGTGAGTAAACTTGGCTTAGATAGTTCTGATCTTGGATTCCCTCAGACAGAGCACCTGAGAACCCTCCTGAATACACAAGTGTCATTTCAACTCACTGCCGATTTTTTTCTGCCCTGGGGGAGGCAGAGCTATTGTTCAACTGTCAAGAAGCAATATTTATTAGCAATGCTTGAACCTCAATCCATTTGGCTGAACTCCCCAAACTTTACAATGAACTGTATGTAACCTCCGTCGCGGGGAGTCAAGAACCACTGTTCCAAGGGAATTCCTCCAAACCAAGATGCATCTCCTTTCTTGCTTTTTCTTTCTTTCTTTTTAAAATTCCAGTGGGAATTTTTATTTCTCCTCTCCATTTCAATTTTCTCTAAGTTTTTTGCTTCTCCTTTGGATGGAAGGAGTAACTGCAGAGAACCAAATTGGAATGAACTTTTTTTTTTTTTTTTAAGTCCTCAAAAAATAATAATTAAGAGAGAAAGAAATGGAGGGGAAAAAAAAAAGAAAGAAAGTCCGTCTGGATTTGGTTCCAGTTTCGGTAGTTTCAGGCCTGTGCTTATTTTAGCCAAGCCATTTGTCCTATCCCTATTTATACAACAGGATGCAGAACAAGTTGTTCCTGCCGTGTCCTGCCGCCTGTCAGAAAGAAATCTGTCTTGAAGGAGAAGCCAATTAGCTCAACGTCTTTCGTTTGGATGATTTACTCTTGCCCCGAGTCATGCTCGGTGCTGAGCTTAGAGTTGGAAGAAGGTGCTGGGCAGCATCCACCAGGTCAGTCCAGTGGCGAGGGTAGAGCTTTGGAGCCATAAGAGCTGGAATGCAGACTATGTCTCTTAGTGACCCCGCACTCTTAGCTAAGTTTTCTTCCTCAGCATGCTCCTCTGAAAAATGGAAATAGCAGCAGTCATCACACCCGCCTCTCAATATTGCAAGTTTAGCACAATTATATCATAATAGCAATAATAATGACACAGAAATAATGAAAGTCACCACTTTATATGTGGCAGGCAGTGGGCTAAGCGCTTGCGACGGAAGGGCTCCTGCAATCCTCAGGGTAACCTGAGCGGAAGTACTGATATTTGCCCCCATTTGCAAATAGAAGGTCGAGCTACTCTAGAAAGGACACCTCGCAGGTCCCAGAGTGACAGTGCGGAAGCTTCACCATCACCCAGTGAGGAGATCCTGAAATGACAAGCCAGAGAAGAGACCCAGAAGCTGGGGCAATGTCCCTCAGGTACCAGCACCGAGGTCCAAACATGAGCGTCCCCAGCTGGCTTTTATATTATTTGGGGTGATGTTCACAGTTCTGACAACCCCCAACCTTCCCACTGGGTCTAGCACAATAGAAGTTCATGTCCATTAGAAACCGGAGACCTCAAAACACACCGTATGCAGGGCTGGCATAACAGACGTGGTGTGTGTGTTTGGTGGGTGGCCCTCCTCCACTCGGTGATTCAGGGACTCAGGGTCTTTCCCAGTAGCTGGCTCTGCTCTCCTCTGCCCAGCTGATGGCTGAGAAGAGAGGATAGAGAACAGAGGTGGACTCTTTAACCGCTATGTAAATCTCATTGGCGGGAACCGGTCACATGGACCCACCTGGATGCAAAGGAACCTGGGAAATGTATCCTGAGCTGGAGCATGGTTTCCCTGTGAAAACTCAGAGGGACTCACGTTTTGGTAGACAGCATGCTGCTTCCGCTACTACACCTCACCCACCTTCATCTGCCAGAATACAGACACTGGAGGCAGAGATGGTCATCATCTGGCCTTTCCCTAAAATGAAGCTGGAGGTCACACATCAAGTTATCTGGAGTCTTGGAACCAGCCTCTCCTGGAATTCTCTGTAGGAGTCGTGGAATATTCCAGAACCGTCCTCTCTCACCAGTCATCGTCAGTATGGGTCCTGGAAGCTCCACCCTGTGTGTCTCTCCTGTGCAATGTTTTATGTACCTGATTTTCCTTGTAAGAATTTCTCATGAAGATAAAAAGGAAGGGCACGCCTCCTGTCTCTGCTCTACCTCTGCATTTCTTAGACCCAAATATTTCACTGTGGCATGATTAGTTTTAATAGGAGAACTGTAACTTAGAATGAGCACGGTAAGCACAAAACTCATATTTATTTGCAGAGAGAAGGGAAAGAGAAAACAATTAAACATCAACTTTAGAAACAAAGATCCCTGTGAGCGCATGCCCAGCCAACTCAAGTGAGCTGCAGTGAAAGCATCATTTTGTCAAAAAATAAGGACATTTTCTTTTTCACAATCACTACGTAGGGCTCATAGCTGGGTAAGAGCGAAAACTAGTCCAGAAGAATCTACAACCTGCCTCAGAGAGAGAGCACACACAGTTAGGGTACGTACAGATATCTCGGCGTTCCCAAATGTCAGAGCTGGTTGCAAATGTAGAGATCCTCCCAACCACCGCTCTCATTCTATACACGAGGACGTCGGGAGTCAGGGCTGCGACGCTCTCTGGAACTCTGTCCTTCTACCCTTCCCTGATTGGCCGGCAGATCCATCTTTCTAAAGTGAATTTCTGACAAAATGGCATCATTGCTTGAAACCCTTCAAATGGTCACCACCCAGCGGGTGACTTCCTTCCGCTGACCCAACCCCACCCCAACTGGTTCCTTCATCTGCCACCCCCTGCCTCCCAGCTCTTGCTCCACTGGCCTCACCAGTCTTGCGGGTCATGACAATAGGGGGTCCCTGCACCTGCTCTTCAATAATTCTGAGTCCTCTGCTCAGAGGTCAACTCTGGCAAACACACACAACTCCCTTTCCCGATGTCCTGCAATGCCCCTCGACCGACCCGAGCCCGACACTTGTTACACTGTACACAGAAGTAGCAGCTTGGATATGTGATGGGTTGCCTTTCTTTTTAAGACTTGAAGGCTTCCCAAGGCTGTCTTTAAATGTTGAACTCCTCACTAAGACTGTGAGCTCCCAGCAAAAGCAGAGGCTGCATTTTATCGTTTTATTGACTATTCTGTTCTCGGGGTCTGGTGCAACGTATGATCTTTAGCAGATGCTCCAAAAACACTTGGGTGACTGTTGTCCATGATTGGACTATGGAGTCTCCTTGCTAAGGCTAGAGTCCCCGTTGAGTTCCCTTTGCTTGACTATCTGTAGGGCTGGCTCCCTCATTACCTTGCATTTGAAATATCATTCAATCAGAGTGGCTTTAACCTCCTGATCTAAAAAAAAAAAAAAAAAAAATGCCCATCGCTCTCTGTATTCATCAGAGTTCTCTAGAAAAACAGAATAGGATGGAGGTATATATATATATTTAGCTCATGTGATTTTGGAAACTGAGAAGTCCTGCGATGGGCGATCTCCACTCTGCAGACCCAGGAAGTTGGAGGTGTAAGTCCTGTGTGAGTCCAGAGCCCCAGGCACCACAGCATCAGTCTTAGTCCAAGTGCAGGAGAAAACATCTGTCCCAGCTTGCAAACAATCAGGTAGCGGGGAAGAACTCTCCCTTCCTTCCCATTTTCATTCTATTCCGACCCTCCATGGATTGGAAGAATCCCATCAGCATTGGGGAGGGCAATCTGCTTTACTCCGTCCACCCATTCAAATACTCATCTCACCCAGAAACACCTTCACAGACACACTCTGCAATCATCTTTAACTAAATATCTGGGCACTGTGTGACCCCATCAAGAGGACACATAAAGTTAGCATTGCATTTTCTATTCCTTTACTCTGTTTTGTTTTCTGTATAGTATTTATTGCCATCTAACAGAGCAAATCTTCACTTCTTTGCTTATTTGTCATGTGTCTGTCCCAGCACTGGGATGTACATACCAGCAGAGCGAGCCCCCAGTCTGGTGTTCACCGTTAAAGCTCGCATGCCTGGTACCTGGCTGACACGTAGTAGGTGGTCAGCATATTTGGGAAGTGAATGGATTTGTCAATCCTGCAAACAACAGATGTTCTAATCCAGGACTCTCTCCCAGACTTGATCTCTTGTTATTTTCCCTTTGAAAAAAGAAAAAAAGAGAGAGAGAGAAAATTATCAAAACTCCAATGTCTTGGAAATACAAAAACAAGCAACAAACAAAAATAAACAATCGAACCTAAACCTCCCCAAACCCTCAGTGCTTCCTCAAAGTACAGCCGACATGGGTCCTTTGAAATCTTACTTGAGGGACACATGCTGGGAAAAGAAACAAGGGAGAAATGGCAGATTTCTCTGTTTTATTTTTATATACCAACTTGCTAGTTAACAGTGGGAACAATCAATAAACTTTAATAGAAGGCGATTACTTTAGGGTTGTAGTAAACTGAAGAATAAAGAATAATAGCTTTTCAACCTTTTATCAGTCTGGGGAGCTAATTTAAAATGCACGGAAAATACATTACAATAATTTTTATAACTATGCAGCCCAGACCTCTCTAAAGATTTTCCAGGAAATAAGTAATGTGCAAAGAATCTAGCCCAAATATATAGGACAAAAGCTGGGCTGCCCTGACTGAGGGCAGCCCAGCTAATTCTATCAAGAATTGCGTGTTTATATTAAAAATGCCACTGAATTCTAAACAGACACTAGATGCTCATTGCTGATTTTTTGAAAACCAGTCTTCGCTTGACAAAGTAGACTGATCATTCCTGTTTAGAATCATTCAAAGTATAGACAAATATGCTAAGGCTTTAAGTATATAATTTTTAACCTCTTAGAAAGGTTGGATGATGTGTTCGAAAACTATTACTGTGCACAGCTCAAATTCAATGCACCACAAAGGAGCTCCATTAATCCTAATTTAACATGCATCTGGTCACAATTTGGACGAGGAAAGAGGCCAAGAACCGAAGGAACAGTCTGTGTTCATGCACAAAAAAAGGGCTCCAAATCCACGTCAGGGGACTTCTCTGACTCCCAGACTCTCCGTGCAGAGCCCGTAGGACTGTTTCAGGAACAAGTGTGCATTTTTATCCAGTTTGCCCTTCTCCTCTCCCATCCTGACCTTCCCAGGCCAGTTCTCTGCTCTGCAGATAAAGCAGTCACTTTACAGGGCAGATTCTTTTGACTTTTCCCCTGGGACCGCCCATAGCCCATAGGAGAAAGTTCATGATCCATGCCCCAGAGAGCACAGAGACTGGGACTAGGGCAAGGCATTTGTCCCAGGTGCAAAATTCAAGAAGGTGACAAAAAAACCCAGTCATCAAGATAAATACCATTTAATGCACAATTAAAAAAAAAAATCAAAACTAATGCCCCCCGCCCAAATCCAGAAGGAGCAAAAGAGAAAAATTTTAAATAAGTACGGGATCCTACGTGCTGAGCTCTCTCTCAGCCAGAGGCAAAAGGAAAAACCAGGGGGACCCATCTTGTAGGGAAGATCAAGTCAGAGTTTGACCTTTTGTTGACCATGGACTTTTTTGTATTAATTTTGAATTAAAAAATTTTTGCATTTAAATTATATTTATCTTACTGACAGAGGATTTTGATGCCGTGATAAAAAGTTCTGCATCAGAAGCGGGGACCTGACTTGCTTCGCCCTGATCTCTGCCCAGCCGGCCGCAGACCCTGTTACCTCTGTTCCCATCGTCCTGTGTTCACTGGGTCCTCCGTGCGCCCTCCCTTGCACCAAGACCATGGGACTGTGACTCCTGTGGGGTGTGCACAACCCCTCCCCCACCTAGCCCCAGGGCTTTGCCCATCGTCCACCACACTGAGATGTGGGCTCCGAGTGCGAATCCCAGTTGAACTAGGACATGCGGACACAGAGGGTGACATTCGGAGCCACAATGCCACCAGCCCAGTCCCGGGGCAGCTATTTCTGCCCCTCCCCCCAGCACACTGGTCATTTCTGTTTCCTGATGTCGCCCTAAAACTCCAGCTCTTTTTTTGCACTAGTTCCTGGGCTGCCCTCCCGCGCTCCCTCCCCTGCATCCACGCCCCAGTGCCAGGAGGAGGCGCTGGTGAGCGGCAGCTTCAGTGTACATCCCCACTCCCGCCACTAGTACACCTGTGGCCTGGGGCAGGTTGCTTAACCTCTCTGTGACTCAAGTTTCCTCCTCTATAAACGGAGATGAGCAACGCCTCCCTGGCAGGGTTTTTAAGGGCTAAAAATAAATAAATAAATAATAAATAATAATGTATATAAAACCTTTAGAACAAAGCTGGTGTATAATAAGCTAGAAGAATCTAGCAGTAGCTGGGACTAGATATTGGGGCTGCCTCTGTCTTAGTCTGCAGGGCAAGGAGAAGGTGTGCTTGTCCAGACCCAGAGCACTGCCAGGGAAGGTCTATGGTTCAGAGCTGACCTGGGAGCACCCCAGGAAATAAATACACTGAGCTCCTTCTTCTCTCCCTCCTCCCTCCTCTGCAGGACCAGGGGGCCCAGTGAGGCAATCTGCAGAGATTAGCCTATGGGGGGGGGTCACAGCAGGATGAGGAGGGCTGGCCGGTGGATTTGAGGGCCAAGGGGAAGAGAGCCAGTCACCCGGCCAGGAAATTATCCAACCATATTCCAGGTGGGGCAACACCTTAGTGTCCTGTATGGGGCACCAAAGGAATTCAAGTTCTTCTGAAGCAGCGACCCTCTCTCCGTAGCCCTGGACACGGGCTGGACTACCTGATTATTTGAGGAGGCTAGGAAAGATGCCTGCACTACCCTGCCTTCTCCTGGGGTCTCCAGAGCCCTGCTCGGGTTTCTGTGTTTTTTCTTGAGGAAAAAAACTTGCTCTCTGGGGCAGGTTTCCCTAGAGCTCTCACGGTTCCGATGATAATAGGTTTGTGTGTGCTACTGAATTAGTCTGTGCCCGTCCAACCATCTTTAGCTCACATTAATCACACCCTTTTACTCAAAACAGTACAACTCTGATCTAAACCAATTAAGCCTGTGCTGTTTAGACAAAGAGATTAATATAGCTCCGAAAAGCATAACCTTTGGCCATAGAGGTGTCTTAAGATAATGAGCTTGAGTCAGTGGGTTGGCTTTGTGGAGAGGTATGTTTTGGAAGAAGATATCTATTTGCAGATTCTGCATCAGCAGGAGAAGAAGAGCACCCAGGCAAACAAGCTCCGGGTGTACACATGCAGGTATACGGAAGTGAGGGGAGTCCCATTCAGAGCCCATGATTCGGAAATGCAGATACTCTTTCTCTTGGAAAATCCAGCTGACTCTGACAAAGGAACAAAATACAAAATAAACCCAGCACAAAGTACAGCTGTAACACAGGTCGAAAATATATAGCTGAGAAAAAGCAATGCCCGATGAGTATTCCTTTCTGCTCTTACAGAAATTGAGGGATGACTTCCCGGTGTGGATGTATAGAAAGGAACACTGGACTCAGAGCCCTCCATGCTAACCTGGGATTTCGGTTCAATCCTTAAGAACTGCTCGGTACTGCCCACACTGTGCTTGATGCTGGGGGTTGCTGGAACTGTGGAACGCGGTTCCTGCCTGCCAGCCACTGGCCACCCGGTGGAGGATAGGGACCTTCAAACAAAAGGGTCGGGAGGTTTTTGGCGTAGAGCTGCACAGGGAGCCTGGAGCCCACGGTCAAGACCATGGTTCCACCATGGGGTTTCAGCCGAAGCTGCTGGGAGCAAGGAAGCTCCGATTTGAATCTCTGGAAAATCAGTCTCCAGGGATCTCCCCAGACAACCTCCTGGCAGGAGAGTGCTGGGGGCGGGGGGGAATCTAAGCAGCTAGAGGTAAGTAGAGGCAAAGGTTTATAAGGGCAAAGCCAGGGCAGGAGAGGACTAGCCATTGTTACAGACCTCTAGAGCATCCAGCATGAGACTAGAGATGAGTGGAGATGAGGCTGGGGAGGCCAGAGCTGGGGGGACTGCGGTCCCCAAATTAAGGTGCTTGGAGATTATATTCTAAACAGTAGGACTATGCTAAGGGGATTCAGCATAAGACCCGGTGAGATTTATTTCTAAAAGGTCTCCTTGATCACCACTGGTGGGCAACAAAGCTCTGGTCGGGTTCTTTTCCTGGTCTGACCTAAGACGTCTCATCTGTGCAATGGGTGTAACTGATCCCATGGCCTCTCAGGTCCTGCCTAGCCTGTCCGAACTACAACCTCGTGTTCTTTATGTTTGCGGCTTCGATATCCTGGGCACTTGCTGTCCCGCTGCCCCCCAGGGATGGCCCCTCACTGGGTGAGTTGCTTTTTAGGGAGGGCAAACAACTGCCCACAGGACTTGCCTTTTATATGCAAACCCAGACCTCAGATCGCCTCCTCTGTCAGGCTTGCAGAGACCAGGCTACTATCCATCTGCCCTGACCATCCCAGGGCCAGGTGCCAGACACCTAAGGACAGCCCCTAAGCCCCAGAGCCTACTGAAATTCTGCCAGCTAGCCAGTCTGTAACCTGGTCCACCAGCCTCATGCTTCCATCATGGGAAAGCACCGCCAAGGCTTTTGCTCCTGTCTCCTCAATCCCCAGCCTTCAGAGAGACCCTGGATCTTTCCCCGCAACGCCATGGCCTGGTGTGCCCCTCCTCTCTTGATCTGTGAGTAAAACAAGCTTTTTCAATGATGGTTGTCTCCTCCTCTGTTGGCCTTGAAAACACCTGGATAATAATCAAAACAGTATTTTAAAATACAACAATATTTTTGGATGGAGAGTCCAAGCAAACCCCTGGCCAAGCAAGTGGGACTGATACCCAGCCTTTGGTCAAACCATGTCCCAGGAGACGGGACACGTGATTCCAATGGGCACAGCAGTGTCCTGGGGGCTGGCGTGAACCCTGTCTCCTGTCGCTTCCCTCTGTGAACCTCAGTGCTCCCATTTACGGAATGTGGGTGTCAGGCTAAACGCCATGTTTTCCAGATTCAAGATTTTCTAAAAGCAATGGAACCCTTAGATCAGTCCCCAAGTTGCCCGGGTGTCGACCAGGCATGATTTCCCATCTCTGCCCCGCTCGGTCCCGGTCCCGCGGATACAGAGTGGGAGACGCTATCTGTTGGTGCTTTGCAAACTGGGAAGTGCGATGCTGATGGAGACCTGCTATTAGCATTATTGTTGATTATGAACTTGTCCGCGTCTGTAGGTGGGTGAGACTTTCAGGGCAACGGTATATGATTTAGCAAATTATCTCTTCAGCATGCTAAAGAGTCCGCCAGGGGTTTGCTCACCGCAGGATGAGGGAACAATAACGCCTCCCTATATTCAATAACAGTGGTTTAATTATCATGATTATCTCGCATTTGTATAAAGTCTTTGCTTTCAGGATCTCAAAGTACTTTATAAACATTAAGCCTCCTAGTCCCCCAGGGGAGACGTTAAATTGATGCCTGGCTTGCAGGTCGCTCCTCTTCCGGGCTTGAAAGTGGTTTCCTCCCATCCAGGTGAGGATAAAAGGGGATGTTAGCCTCCGTTGTTGTACAGAGTTCAATGTTGGATATTCAGCATGGGCATTAGGGTGAAATACTTGGCAACTGGGAATAAGAGCCTGCTATATGCCGGACCAGACGCTCAACCTGCATTAGGTCGTGTCCCAGCAGTGATTACTCCCCACTTTACAGATAAGGAGACTGCGGCTCAGAGAGGTTCGTGTGCAGACCCAATGTCACACAGCCAGGGAAAGGTAGACACAAGTAGCTGCCGTTTGGACACAGAGCTGTGGTCTCTCTAAAGAGAAAATCACCGTCTTCGCACTGCGCTCCACTGCCCTCCAGACCACTGCTGCTTCAGGTCCCCGTCCCTTCTTTCGTCCTTGTGGAGTCTGACCGGGATCCTATAGCCTTGGCCTTGAGATTCAGCGGAGGAGAGTGGGAGACGGCGAAGTCTCCAGGAGGGAGTGGGGCGAGATCTGTGTTGCTCCAGGCACCCGGAATTCCGTCTGCAAAACCCTTCTTCCCACCATGCTGATGTTGGGGGGGACTCAGACGCCTGTACCTCCATGGGATAGGAGGGGACTGCGACAGATTTAAGGACATGTTTTCAAGCAGCTACCCTTCTGTTCATGATCTCTCCTCATTATAGAGAGGGCTGTGCCAGCATCGGGGGCCTGGGTCCAGCATCCCTGAAGGGGTCCAACCCAGCATCAAGACCCAGCTCAGGCACTTCCCAGCTGTGTGGTGTGGAACGGTCACTTTCTGAGCCTCCATTTTCTCATCTGTAAAATGGGGAGAATGTGTGGGTCTTTTGAGAAGATTCAATGCAATGACACGCCCAGAGGGTCTGACATGCAGTAGTTGTCAATGAACCTTGGTCGTTGTCGTCATCACTTTCACCTGTGGAGTGCTCTGGTGCCCATGAGGTCTACACAGAATCTCCCCTGGTCCTCCCAGACTGCAGCGTTGTCCCTCACGGGGCTGTGCACAGCGAGCACATGTGCGTTATGGAGGTTTGCCCAAGTTGAGGCCCTCCTCCCGGCATGATGGTAGTTGGGGTGGGGTCTTCAGAGAGTTCTGGGTTCCCTTGAGGTCATGACAGCTGGCCTCACTATAGATTCCGTGTCTCCTAGTTCATCCATGGTCTCTCTCATTAGATTATACAAGTCTTGGAGGCCAGGCAAAGTGTCCAGTGTCTGTCTGAATTTGCAGAACCCTGCTGTGATTCTAGCCCCTTAGGGGTGTCCAGGACCGACGAGATGGGTGAACGCGTGCACGCAGGCGTGGAGGGTTGGATGGACAGCAGACTGATGGGTTGGGATGGTTTCTTCTCTCCACGGTAAAGCTGGTGATTTCAGCTCCTTTCTACACAGAGGGGGCTTTTTTTTTTTTCCCTTCCATTTTTGTCCTTTGTGTTGGAGGAAATGAACCTTATTTGTGATTTATATTTTGATAACCTCACACGGATTATCTGAGTCGCTGGAGGGCTGGCGGGGCTGACAAGCTCACAGGTGTGTTTCTGCACGAAGGCTTTGCAACGACTGTTTTATTTGATCCTGTGATCTACTTCCAAGGCTAATGGGCTGCTCTTCGGATTAACTGTATTTATCCATCTGCTCTAAAGACACGATCGTCGTCAGCGCCCTCCGTCTGGAGGAGCTGTGAATTCAGAACTCAGCTCTTTGGCCAATGCGTCCATGCGGCCCGGGGGCCGGGTGGTGTAACGTGTGTACGTGCCTATATTGCGTTCTTGGCCTCAACATCCATTTTCTGCCATCGTGGTTTAAGTTCAGGGAGCATTCCATCCGGCAAAGTGATTACCTACAGGGGGCAAAAATCATTCCAGGGAATACTGCTTTTCCCTTTGATACAACTCCAAATTGATGTTTCCATCTCATTGTTTTTGTATTTGTTTTTTAACTTTATCTAAAGATTTTTTTAAAATGAGAATTATTTAACAAAAGGAAAACTCGAACCACTTTCTTATGTAAAGCGAATGTGACAATGCGAGTGTCAACAAGGGGGCAAGATCCGTCTCAGGGAAAGCTTGAAACCTCCAAGTGAAATTTGCATAAAACAGTTCTGGTATTATTATTCACTATTCTTCCCGTGACAGATATGTCAAGGCCTTGAAACCTAAAAGAACAATTATGCTATTGTATCTCTCGGAGGATTCAAGGGGTGTGTCTTTGGTGGAAAAAGTGCTATTAGAGCTTTGAAAGCAGTTAAAAGGCAGCCCAAGGGACTCTTTAGCTAGTCATTTTATAAAGAATGCCTCAGCTTTAAGTGTCTTAAAGTACGTTTATTCAACTCGTACTTTTGGCTTAAAAAAACCTACCAATAATTAATGGCTGCACTTTTTTTTTTTAACGTTTGCATTAGCTATAAATAAAAACTCTTGATGAAGTCATCATTGATTAAGCTAAACTATGATTCTTATGTGATGGGACCCATATCTTTTCAAGCATCTGGTAACGAATTACCTGTAAGCTTTTTTTTTTTCTTTCTTTCTTTTTTTTTTTTTTTTAATTTAGCTAACATTGCAAAAGTCATTGCCATTGCCAGTTATGGACCAAATCAGGAACTAATCGGTAAATCCTTTCCTTGCACAAGCTGGCTTAACTTAACATGTCTGAACATTAAAAACTGAAGCATTGATAAGGCATGTCTCATTGCAGCTGGATGGGGTGCGGGAGGCAGTGATCCGACTTTAATTTCCTCTGAAACCTGCTGATTATGTTATTCTCGGGTTCGGCTGGGCTTCACTGGAAAAAGGCAATGCCAACTTTTGATGGGAATAGTTTTGAAATTCAAGAAAGACACGGAGAAACACAAAAACGTCTCTGTCACATAGGGTGATAAGGTGGTAGGAAAAATGAATGAGCCAGGAAACTTTCAGTCAAAATGCTGCAAAGATTGCAGGGTCAGAGAAATTTTGATTCAAATGTGCAGGAACTAATGTGCACAGGCATGGATGGGCGGTCTGTGTTTTTAGCAAGCTGTAACGTAGTGCTCGTTTCGTCTACTTCATAAAATCAAAAGACTATATTCGTTTATTTTCATCCACGCATTCTTTCACTTTATATTTATTGAAAAGTGGGAGCATCCCTTGAAACCATCTAGCTTGACCTGTCATTTTATGGATGAGCAAAGGAAGGTTCAGAATGAGGAAGAAAAAAAAAAAAAGAAAAGGAAAAAGAAAAAGAAAAACCCCCAAACCAAAACCAGTCCAGGCATTCCATGATGAAAGGTAGAAGAAACCTAGAGCAGGATGCAATCGCCCCCAGTACCCAGACCCATCTTCCATTGTTGCAGAATTCTGGCTAGCATAAGGGCATCTTATATCAAAAGCATATTTCCCATAATCCCTTGCAACTATGGAAGGCCATGTGATAACGTTCTGGCCAATGAGATGCAACAAAAGTGGCTTATGACCCTCCTGGGAAACACTCTGATCCTTTGCTCCTACTAGAACAGGGGTGGCCATCTTGGAAATGGCCGTCATTATGTTGCCAGTAGCAAGAGGAGAAGAAACCTGAGTTTCTGACTCCACGAGGTACCCTACTGCAGGCCACTGCCCCATATACAGGAGAGAGTAAAGGTCTGTCTCCTGGGCCACCATAATTTTTGGTCTTATCCTTGGCATCCATGCTCCATCTTAAACTAACACAGGAACTACTAGGAGTACTCCCTAGGCTCTAGGCTATGTGCTAAATGGGTTGTCCAGGCCATCCCTTTCCAAGTGTGATGACATCACAGCCGGAATCCAGTTATCTTGAGCACTCTGTTAGATTCTGTATCCCTGATGGACAGCTGTCCCATTCACTTAAAAATCTCAATCACCAGGCACAGAATCTGACACTCAGAGGGTGCTCAATAAAGTTTTATGAGAAGTAAAGGAACAGACGGCCCCCCAAAGAGCACAGGAGAAGCTGGATATGCAGTAACGTACCCTGAATGTACTCAGTGGAGATGCACAAGGCTAAGCTTGCAATTTTGGCCTGACCCCACATTACCATGTTTTGTTTGTTGACAAAATGATCCATTAAAATCCCATGGATTTGTCATTCTCTCTCTCTTTTTTCCCTTTCTGGTATTATATCTCAATGTGATATAAACGGAGCATAAATCTTGCCTCTTGCCAACTGCTGTTCAGTTGAAATTGCCTGTATTGTCTTGACATATGTTGGAGTCTTTAAATTAACACAGGAAAGAATTGATTTTAAAAATGGCATTTGCATTAAAGGTTATAAATGGGCAATTTGGGAAGCATGGAGATATATATGGGAAGTTATGCACAAATATTACAGCTAGCATAGCAGTGGGATTTTGACTCCATGAAATATACAGTCTTGTATAGTCTCTGGGGACATACTTTATGTTGCAGAAAGTATGTAGCAGCATAATTTTCATACCTGCAGCACCAGGTAAGCCATAAGGTCACTGCCAATCTCGGTAAGCCAAGGAATCTTGGATTCTTGGTGGATTTTAGGCACATTTTTGTTTGACATCTTGAGTTTCCAAATACCTTTGTCAGAGTTTGGTACAGAATTTGTTTTTATGTGTTATTAGTGTCTGGCTCCTTTAAGGATCCCAGCTTAAACAAATCACACACACATTGTGCCCACAGAGAGGAAATTGCTGGTTCCCAGAATTATTAGATCCAAAACCTAGACTATCTTCAACTACTTGGCCCCTCCGTGCTCTCGACCCCCTCAGCAGTTGAGCTCTTGTCTTAACCTCAACATGTCTGCTGAAATCCACTGGCGGTTTGATTCATCTTCTTTTGGCTTGAGAGTACCACTGATTCTCGGCAACCAGTTTTATCATTCAACTATGCATCTGACTGTTCTCCACCCATCTGTCTTCTATCTGTTGTGCCAGTGGGGGTCAGAGAGATGAAGACCCCATCCCTGCCCTTGCAAGAGCTTGAAGTTTAGTGAAGGACAAAGACAAGGGAAGAGGCCATTGGAATATGGTGGAGTATGCTGGTCAAGGAAGGTAAAGAAATCCTTGAGAGCCTCGCAGGACTGAGCCAGGAAAGGGGTGGGGGGCAGCAGGACTGAAGGCAAGAGAAAGGCTAGGAATTCTGGGTAGAATGCTTGAGAAGAAGTTTCAAGAAAGTTTCAGAACGTGATGAAAATGTCAGGAAGGAGACTTTTGAGGGAATATGGTTACTGACACAGGTCTCCAAACATTTAGGATGCTGTGTGTGCTTTTATTTTCTGTATTCCTATTATCATCATTATTATTATTCTTGGTGGGTGTCCAGTACAAGAAATTCACATTTTCTTTTTTTTTTTTTTAAGATTTTATTTGTTTATTTGACAGAGATCACAAGTAGGCAGAGCGACAGGCAGAGAGAGAGGTGGAAGCAGGCTCCCTGCTGAGCAGAGAGCAGGGCTTGATCCCAGGACCCTGGGATAACAACCTGAGCGGAAGGCAGAGGCTTAACCCACTGAGCCACCCAGGTGCCCTGAAGCTCACATTTTCTGAGAAGAGCCCTGGTTGGTGTTCTGGGTGCCCAGAATGTTCCTCTCTAACCATCTGTGGGTGGACGAGGATCAGGCTGGGGGCGAGGGGGGCGGGCAAGATTTAGTGATTTATGTCCTCAGGCTAACTGATTTGTTCCCTCCTTTTCTGATCATGTAAATCTAGAAACATGTTCCTATTTTAAAGAAATCGTTAAATTAGAATACAAACTACATGACCAAGTAGAAACTCAATTCCCTTGATTCTTGCTACCCACCTCCCAAATATAAGGGGTCCCATTACCATTTTACCCTAATGATAAGTAATGCATTGAGAAGAACAAGGTCCATCAACACTGAGAGTTTTCGTGACTCACTAAGTACCACTCCAAGGCTCTCATTACTCAATTCATCTTCCGTACAGCTCTAGGAGATTGCTGTCATTGTTATTCCCATTTTGCAGATGAGAAATGAGGTAGGAGGTTTGTGAGGCCACTTGCCCAGATTCACACAGTAAGTGAGGGAACAGGGATTTGAACACTAGGGCTCTGGGTTCAGAGGCAGGCTCTATTCTCCTCTGTGCCACTTCACAGAGAGGCTCAATTCTGTGTCTCATCTCCATTTTACAGACTCAGAAACTAAGCTCCACAACTTCAGGTAATAACCAGCTGCTGGTTGTGCACTTGGAGGCAATGCATGCCTCTAGCTGGAGCCTGGACGATCTTCTTTTCTAATTCCAGGCTTCTTGCAATGCAAAATGCACATTATTACATCCATATTAATACTGCAAATTACCTGGGCAGCTTTTATTTTAGGGAATGCGGAGATGGGCTCTTAAATTAGGTTGACATTTTCCACCTGAGAAGCTTGGGATTTGTCACCGTGTGGGCGTCGTCTGCCCCTGCCATCCCCTCTCCTTCTCTGACTCATCTCGTCTCTCTTTCTATTCCGAGCCTCTTTATTCTCCCGGCCCCTCTCAGCCACAAGACCAGGAATACATCAGCCATCAGCCATGGCTTCCCTTCTCATTCCCCAGTGTCCCTGGGACCCTGGGATGTTCCCCCAAGCTCAGCTTCTGCTCATCTTGGTTTTCAATAGCCTCATTCCCTTCAGCAGCAGCTGCAGCAGCAGCAGGAGGAGCAGAAGCCTGCAGAATCCTATCCAAGCTCTCCGAGTTAAACTTTGAGCAATTCTTGGGGTGCCTGGTGATTCAGTCGGTTAAGCATCTGACTCTTGATTTCGGCTGAGGTCATGATCTCATGGTCGTGACATCAGGCTCTGTGCTCAGTAGGGAGTCTGCTTGAGACTCTCTCTCTCTTTCTACCCCTCTTCCTGCTCACGTGTGCTCTCTGTCTCTCTCTAAAATAAATACATATTTAAAAAAAAAAAAAAAAAGGAAAGAAAGAAGCAAACAAAACTGAGCAACTCCAGCCAGATGACGGAGTTCTGGTGTTGTGGGAAACTGAAGCCAATGAGCAAAAGGAACCAAATGTGAAATTGCTAGGTGAATAAAAAGTAGCAAAGTAGGTGGGACATGGGCAGTCCACTGAGTCTCAGCATTCCAAACAAGGTGGTGCAGATTTTTGATAAGGTTTTAGGGAAAGAGATTTGGTAATCTGGGGATATGGGATGAAAAAAAGAAGAATTCTCAGATGAGTAGCACCTGTGGCATGCTTGGGTTAGAGAAAGGGCTCCCTGCGTCCAGGGACCTGGTTTCTGGGACACTTCCTGCTTCCACCTGGCTGTGTGGAATCTGTGTGGTTTTTGCGTGGATCAGGCCAAGCAAATCCCTTTCCCTCCATGCATCTCTTTCCTTACTTGTAAAATTATAAGATTAGATTAGGGGACATTTGTCCACATTCCTAAATTCTATTATTTTCAGTTTCATTGGCCTTCAGAACGCCCCTCCCCTTTGTAAGAATATTTATATTCAAATATTTATATATTTTTTTCATTTCTAAAATTTATACTCCAAGTTAGAAGTTTACAATCGATTGGTAAGTGGAAAGAAGAAGGAAGAAAAAAACTCTGCAAAGACCCATCATGAATGGGCGCATTTTAACCCAATCTTCTATCTGTAGAGCTCAGTAGTTCAGGCGATGGCTTTAGGCACACAAAACCATGGGGGGTGTGTCTTGGATCCCGCCTTCTTCAGGTTAACCTTCTCTCACGTACATCAGCTAAGTTTTTGCAAACTCTTCCTACGCAGAATTTCAAGATTGCAGAGCAGTCCGTCAGAAGGTGTGACATCAACCGCTGGCTCATTCCCACAGAGATGAAGGTTTTATGTAACTTCTTTTCTCCTTCCTTGTCCCCTTTTTACTTATCGTATTGCTTCTGCACAGCCCCCTCACCCGGGAATGGAGTGGGGTCCGCTGGAGATAACAGAACGTCCAGCCCCTGGGAGAAGTCAATGAAGGGCGTAGCTGCTGTGTGATGGCAGCGTTCAAGGCATCAGTGTGACTCAGGTGCATCCGGGGACTAGACAGTGGCGAGCTGCTGCCGTTCCGGGACTGAAGAGACAAGGAGGGAACAGCGACCAGAGTTCAGAGGAAGTGAAAACCGCACAAGGGCAGAGGGCACCCGGCAGGAGGGAGCCCCCCTTCAGTTGCAGGGTGCGCCCCCGAATCCTTCATGAAGGTAACTCTTGTTTCTGAGCTGCCCCTTCTGTCCATTATGGCTCAAAACCACTCCAAGGACTTATGACCTATTCAACAAATAATATTAAAGCGAAGTAAAACAAAAAGCGAATTCAAAGAGGAGGGTGGAGAACAGATGCAAATTCAATTCTTCCACTCCTCTAGCCGTTCTTCCTTCCTTCATACAAGCCACTGCCTCTCTCTCCCCCTTTATAGAATGGGGCAAAGGTTAAATGTGAAAACCGCTCCTGCAGGCAGTGTCCCCAAAAGGCAAAATGCCATTTCTTACAGACAGACTCTGAATGGGAAGGTGGAGCAGGAGAAGCTATTCTCAGTGGATAGCCCTGAACCCTCTGCTCCAGCTGGGGAAGCCCGAGCAGGAACCCAACCTGCAACCAGCTGTCCCACTGCTCGAGCTTTCCCAGGGCAGCCGGTCTGCAAGCCACTGAGCTGGAGGCCCAAAGGAGAGAGGGAGATCCTCCAAGATGTCTGTGGCGACTTCAGATGACACCAGAGGGGTGAGCAACGATCCGAGTTTGCCCAAGACGGAGTCCCGAGATTTAGGACTTTCAGTGCTAAAACTGGGAAAGCTCCAGGTGAATGAGAAAGATGGTCACCCTGACTCCAGATCTGCTCAGAGTAACAAAGCACAAAACTGTAAAGTCAAGCTGTTTTCTCTTTCTCACATCTTGGGACTCAACTTCCTATGACCCTGACGAGACCCCTGTAGAGTAAGGCATCATTCCCTGCATTTTCCAGGGGAGGAAACTGACACCGAAGGTGTTACAGGGATTCACTTGAGGGAGAGTTGGAACCGGGGCTTGTCCACACCCAGGTGGGCTTAAGCCCAATCCCAGCACTGCTGGCTAGTTTGCCAGAGATGGTAGTCTACTGAATGAGGTCTATCTACACCACACTGGGGATTTTTTGGAGCCACACATCAGATTTTCCAGACTGCATGCAAATAGGAGGTGCCCACTAAATATTTTTTTAACTCAACAGGTGAGGGAATAACAACTCAATAAAGACCCATTTAATATACAAATGGGTGGTTATTTTTCTATTATCTGTCTCCCCACTCATGCCTGCCTGTCTTCATGGTGCCTGTACATGAATACTGGGGGCAATGCAGTCAACTGGTGCCTCTTTGGTGGATTTGCTGACCTGTGGTCATTAGGGGGGAAGGGAATGCTTCCTGGTCACTAAGGACACATAACCGAAAATGCATGGGTTACCCTAACTTTAAGACCAGCATCTGAGAGACGAGTTCCTAAAACATCTGGTTTTGAAGACCAATAGGGCCCACATCCACAAGACCCACAGGGGTCTGGCCAACTGAGGAACACCTCTTCAAGAACGCTACACAAAGACTCATCCGCCCCAGGATCCTATGAAGAAACAGCCCTTTGAGAAGCATCTAGACTTCATGTGAATTAGACTTGTTTTCTGATTTTGAAGCATTGATCTGAGGGTAGGACCCTGCTGGGTCAGAGGCTGAGGGGCACCTTCTTCCTGTTCTCCTCCTGTCCTGCCAAATCCAGCAGATGTCATCTTTTTTTCCCCTTCCCAATGTGCCATCTTTACCCTCTAACTGTTGGGCGCCATGTTGCTTACTCTTCCTCTGCTTTGCTAAAAGGCACAGGGCACCATGGTTTTTTTCTTTGTATTTTCCTTTTCTTTTTTTCTTTTTCTTTTCTTGTTTTTCTTTCCCTTTCCTTCTTTTTTTTCCTTTTTTTCCAGCAGAACCCATCTGCACACTCCACCTGCGACATCCCAGAGTGCTAGTATCTTCCAAAAGGGAGGTTCTACACACATCCAAGATCCAGTTTTTACACTTGGTGCTCTGGTTTTTTTCAGCAGCCATGCAGGGAACATCCCCTAATTCTCTGGTTCTAGAGGCCAGCGGAGGCTTGCGTTCCTGGACCCCAGGGGCCGTAACAACTGAAAAGCCTTCTCAGCAGACGAGTGCTGGTAGGGCACTGCACAAACAGACTGAGCCTCCTCTCCCCCCCAAGTCTTTCTGAGAAAGAGGCTTGTGTGTGGTTGTCCAAGAACATTGGCCGGAGGGGCAGACTTCTGGTTTGGTGTAGGAGCCTGCCAAGGTGCTTTCAGGGGATGGAGGCCGGTGCTGTCCCTCTGCCTTGCTCCAGCTTGCCAACTGGTATCTTTCAGCTAGGAGATTATACCCTGGTCTTGTGCCTCCATTTTTACAGCTGCTGTCAAGGGACATCTCTGTATCACCTGACTCTCGTGACCCAAAGGGCTTATGCTCCTGGGTCCTGTGGGACTGTAACCAACAGAGAAAGAGCTCTTGAATGGCTACCACCCCAGGGCACAGTGAGAGGCCCCAGACTCCAGAGCTCAGTCTTTCTGTAAGAAAGGCCTATTAACTTATCATCAGAGCTGCAGCCTGAGGGGCAGACTTCTAATTAAACACACATCTAAAGGTTGACTGTAAACCTTTCCTATGGACTCAGAGGGCAGACCCTGTCTTTGCACTCTCCCTGCCATGCTCCAGAGCACCGGGAGCTCTCAGAGGGGAGCACTTATACATGTCTGGTGCCCAGTTTTTATGTCTAGTATTCTCCCTGGTTTTTATAGCTGCTCTCCAGGGGATACTCCTTGGTCCCCTGACTCTGCTTTTGTTCCTGGGTCTCATGGGGCTGTCACAATCAGAGAGACAGATCTTGGCAGGCTACCACCCCCAGGGCACTGCAAAGAGAGCACACTGAAATGCCCCAGCCTTTCTGTGAAAGAGAACTACTTGCTATTCTTGGGGAAGGCTTCCATTCTGGCAACATCTAGAGGCTATGTAGGGGTTTTCAGAGAACATAGACAGGGGACACCACCTTTGGGCTCTCCCTCTGCCTCACTACAGTTCACCAGTACCTTCCCCCAAATGGAGCTTGTATGCTCAGCTGGATCCCCAATGTTGTGGATTGCTGCCCAGGGAACACCTCAAGATCACCTGGCCCTGGAGGTCAGCAGGTCTTCTCTTTGCAATTCCATAGGACTGTACATGTTTGCATTCTGTAAAAGTTGCTGCCTTTAAAGGGTCAGGATTTTGAGCAGCTTGAAATCTAGGTTCTGATTGAAATGTTTCTCCTTTGGACACTGACTAATCTTGGCATACCCTTGAATAAAATAGGCTACCTGGATAATCACAAAAGTTTGCAAGTCAGCCAAGTTATAGGGGCACAGTTGGATGTTAAGTTTCACCTTCGATCTAAGGCCAACCTTTCAAGAGTGGGAGAGGTGGCTATTGCATCTAATGTGTAGAAACCAACACAAGCAAAATGAAGACACAGAGCAATGTGTTCCAAATGAAAGAACAAGATAAAACTTCAGAGAAATAAACGAAAATCTTAAGGAAATGGAGATAAATAATTTACCTGATAGAGAGTTCAGAGTGATAATCATAACGATGCCCAAAGAACTCAGGAAAAGAATGGATGAACACAATAAATGCTTTGACAAAAAGATGTAAAATATTAAAAAAAAAAAAGTTCCAAACAGAAGTCACAGAATTGAAAAATACAAGAACTGCCCTAAGAAGTACACTAGAAGGCTCAACAGCAGGCTAGATGAAGCAGAAGAAGGGATCAGAACTTGAGGACAGGTGAGTGGGATGCTCCCAAAGAGAGTAGGGAAAAGAAAAAAAGAATGACATTAGGTGAAGATAGCTTAATTTTGTCCTGTGGGACAAAATCAAGTGTAATAACATTTGGGATGCCTGGGTGGCTCAGTGGTTTAAGCATCTGACTCTTGATTTCAGCTCAGGTCATGATCTCAGTGTTGTGCGATTGAGCCCTGCATCAGGCTCCATGCTCAGGGGAAGTCTTCTTCTTCTTCTTTTTTTTTTTTTTTTAAAGATTTTATTTATTTATTTGACAGACAGAGATCACAAGTAGGCAGAGAGGCAGGCAGAGAGAGAGGAGGAAGCAGGCTCCCTGTTGAGCAGAGAGCCCGATGTGGGACTCGATCCCAGGACCCTGAGATCATGACCTGAGCAGAAGGCAACGGCTTAATCCACTGAGCCACCCAGGCGCCCCTCAGGGGAAGTCTTCTTGAGAGCCTCTCTCTCTTCCTCTGTCCCTCCCCCACCAAATAATAAATAAATCTTAAAAAAAAAAAAATATATATATATATATATATTTGCATTATAGGGCTCACAAAAAGTGAAGGGAGAGAGATATGGTCAGAAAATTTATTCGAAGAAATAATGGCTGCATACTTTCCTAATCTGACGAAGCAAACAAACAGCCATGTCCAGGAATCACAGAGAGTTCCAAATAAGATGAACTGAAAATGCCCCACATGAACACATTATCATTGAATTGTCAAAGTTAAAGGAGAGAATCTCTAGAAGCAGCAAGAGAAAAACAACTTGTTACATAGGAGGGAACTCCCATAAGACTTCAGCAGATTTTTCAGCAGAAACTTTGCTGGCCAGAATGGGTGGTATGATATATTCAAAATTCTGAAAGGAAAAAAAAAAAAGAAAAGAAAAAAGTATTCCCAACCAAGAATACTTTACCTGGCAAAGTTATCATTCAGAATTCTGGGAGAGGTAAGAGTTTTCCAGTCAGGCTAAAAGAGTTCTTCATCACTAAACCAGCCTTACAAGAAGTATTCAAGGAACTTCTTTAAGCTAAAAGAAAGGGTACTAATCAGTAATAAGAAAGCATGAGAAGTATAAATCTCACTGGTAAAAGCACATATGTAGTAAAAGTAGTAGATTAAGCACTCACAAAGCTAGTATGAAGTTTAAAAAGATAAAAGTATTAGAAAGAATTATACTACAATAATTAGTTAAGGGATATATAAGATAAAATAAAATAAAATGTGAAGTCCAAAAATGTGTGGGGAGAAAAGGAAAAATGCAGGGTTTTAGATTGCATTTAATTTTATATTTTTATTAATTTGAAATACACTGGTAAAAAATAAGTTGTTGTATTCTTTCTATATAGGCCTTATTGTAACCACCAAGAAAAAACTTATACACAAAAGATAATAATAAATCTAAACATATTGCTCAGGAAAGTCATCAAACCACGAGGGCAGAGAGCAAGAGAAGATGAAATAAACACTATGAAAAACTATAAATCCTCCAGAAAACAATTAGCAAAATGGCAAGAAACATATACTTGTCAGGGATTATGTTTTTTCTTTTTATATCTTTTTTTAAAATTTAAATTCTAGGTAGATGCATAGAGTTCAATTTCTTGTTTCTGGAGAACACAGGCAGAAATCTCTTTGACCTGGCCCACTGTGATTTCTTACTAGACATGTCACCTGGGCAAAGAGAAGCAAAAGCAAAAATGAACTATTGGGACCTCATCAAGATAAAAAGCTTCTGCACAGCAAGGGAAACTATCAACAAAATTAAAAGGCAGCCTATGGACTGGGAGAAGATATTTGCAAATAATATATCTGATAAAAGGTTAGTAATTACTCTAAATGTAAATGGACTAAATTTTCCAATTAAAGACAAAGGGTGGATGGATTAAACAAAAACAAAAACAAAGGCCATCTATATGTTTTCCTATAAGAGACACACTTTAGATCCGGAGACATATACAGAGTGGAAGTGAAGCAATAGAAAAACATATACCATGTAAATGGAAGTGGAAAAAAAAAAAAGTCAGAGTGTCAGATAAAATAGACTTTAAAAGAAAGACTGTAATGAAAGGCAAAGAAGGCTATTACATAAAGCTACAGGGGTCAATCCAACAAGAAGATATAACATTTGGAAATATTTATGCAGCCAACATAGGAACACCTAAATATATAAAGCAAATATTAACAGATCCAAAGGGGAAAATCGACAGCAATACAATAATAATAGGGAACTTTAACATTCTACTTCCTCCAATGAAAAGATCATCCAGACAGAAAATGGATGAGAAACATCAGTTTTAAATGACACATTAGACCAGATGGACTTACCAGATATAGATAGAACATTCCATTCAAAAGCAACAGAATACATATTCTTCTCAAGTTCACATGGAACATTCTCCAGGATAGATCACATGTCAGGCCACAAAACAAGTCTTAATAAATTTAAGAACACCAAAATCATATCAGGCATATTTTCTAACAATAATGGTATGAAACTATAAGTCAATTATAAGAAAAAAAAATACTCGAAGATTCACAAATATGTGGCTTCTAAATAACATGTTACTGAATAACCAATGGGTCAATGATTAAATAAAAATGAAATGAAAAAATACCTTCAGACAAGTGAAGATGGAAATATACCAAAACGTATAGGATGCAGCAAAAGCAGTTCTTTGAGGGAAATTTATAGCAATACAAACCTACCTCGGGAAACAAGAAAAATCTCAAATAAACAACCTAACTTTACACGTCAAAGAACTAGATGAAGGACAAACAAAGCACAAAGCAGAGGAAAAGAAGTAACAAATATCAGAGCTGAAATAAATGAAATAGAAACTAAGAGGACAATAGAAAAGATCAATGATACCAAAAGCTGGTTCCTTGAAAAGATAAACAAAGTTGACAAACCTTTAGCTACACACACACACACACACACACACACACACACACACAAAAGAACTGAAATAGTGAAAACCAGAAATGAAAGAGGAGACATTACCACAGAAATACAAAGAATCCTAAGGGACACTAGAAACCTACAACCCTCCAAGACTGAATCATGAAGAAATAGAGTATCTGAATAGACTGTTCACTAATATAGAGATTGAATAAAAAATCAAAAAATCTCCCAACAAACAAAGGTCTAGGGCCAGATGGCTTCATTGGTGACTTCTACCACATATTCCAAGAATTAATACCAATCTTTCTCAACTTCTTCCAAAAAATTGAAGAGGAGGGGAACTTCCAAACTAATTTTATGAGGCCAGCCTGACACCAAAACCAGACAAGGACACTACAAGAGAGGAGAATTAAAGTCAGTGTCCCTGATAAACATAGATGCAGAAACCCTCAACAAAATATTAACAAACCAAATTTCACAATACATTTTAAGGATCATACACCATGAGCAAATGGAATTTATTCCAGAAATGTAAGGATGATTCAACAATCACAAATCGATCAATGAGATACACCACATTAACTAAATGGAGGGTAAAAGTTATATGATCATCTCAGTAGATGCAGAAAAAGGATTTGATATAATTCAACATCCATTTATGATAAAAATCTCAACAAATTGGGTATAGAGCAAATGTACCTCAACCTCCTAAAGGCCATATTATGACAAGCCCACAGCTAATATTCTATTAAACTGTGAAAGCTGAAATCTTTTCCTCTAAATTCAGGAAAAAGACAAGATGCCTCTTCTCCCCATTTTTATTCCTTAATCACAGAAACTAGGGGAAAAAAGGTATCCAAATTGGGAAGGAAGAAATAAAACTGTTTCTACTCATAGCTATATTTACATTTGTATGTATATCTATATTTATCTGTATCTATATCTAAAACCCTAAAGATTCCACCAATAAACTCTTAGAACTAATAAATGAATACAATAAAGTTGGAGAATACAAAATCAATATACAGAAATCTGTTGTTTTTCTACACACTCATCATGAACTATCAGAAAGAGAAATTAAGAAAACAATTCCATCTGTAACTGCATCAAAGAGAAGAGAAATACCTAGAAATGAATTTGACCGAAGGAAAAGAACTGTGCACTGAAAAACATGACATGATGGAATAAGTTGGAAAAGATACAAATAAAGGAAAGATATTGCATGTATATGGATTGGGAGAATTTATATTGCTTAAATGTCCATCCCACAAAGCAATTTACAGATTGAATACCATCTCTCTCAAAATACCAATGGTATTTTTCACAGAACTAGAGCAGACAATTTTAAAATTTACATGGGACCACAGATGGCCCTGAACAGCCGAAACAACTCTGAGAAAGGACGAAGATGGAAACATTTCAGTCCCCAATTCCCAACTACACTACAAGGCTATAGTCATCAAAAGAGTATGGCATTGGCATAAAAACACATAAATATAGATGGGGTGCCTGGGTGGCTCAGTGGGTTAAAGCCACTGCCTTTGGCTTGGGTCTTGATCCCAGGGTCCTGGGGTCGAGCCCCGCATCGGGCTCTCTGCTCTGCGGAGGGCCTGCTTCCTCCTCTCTCTCTCTGCCTGCCTCTCTGCCTACTTGTGATCTCTCTCTCTATCCAATGAATAAATAAAATCTTAAAAAAAAATGCAAGGGGCTTACAACAGTGTCTAGTACATAATTAAAAAAACACATAAACACAGATGAATGGAGCAGAGTGGACAACACAAAGTAAACACAGACATATATGTCAATTAAGTTATGACAAAGGAGCTAATAATATAAAAAGGGGAAAGAACAATATCTCCAATAAGTGGTGTTAGTGTTGGGAAAACTGGACAGCGATATGCAAGAGAATGAACCTGGATCCCTATCTTAGAGCATACACAAAAATTAAGTCAAAATGGACTAAAGACCTGAAGACCTGGATTGCAGGATCTGGAACCATAAAAGTCCTAGGTGAGAACGTATGTGGTCATCTCCTTGATATCAGTCTTCACAATGATATTCTGGTTTTCACATCAGAAGCAAAGGCAAGAAAAGCTAAAATATGCAAATGACCACATCAAACTAAAAGGCTTCTGCGCAACAAAGGAAATCACCCACAAAATGAGAAGACAAACTATTGAATGGGAGAAGATATTTGCAAATTACATATCTGATAAGGGGTTAACACTCAAAATATGTAAAGAACTGATATACCCAATAGCAAAAAAAAAAAAAAAAAAAAAAAAAATCTGATTTAAAAATGGGCAGAGAGTCTGAACAGACATTTTTTCCAAAGAAGATAGTCCGATGGCCAAGAGGTACATGAAAAGGTGCTCATCATCACTCATTATCAGGAAAATACAAATCAAAACCACAATGAGAGAGCAACCCTGTCGGGATGCCCAGTATCAAAAAGTCAAGAAATAAAAGCATTGGGGAGGATGTGGAGAAAGGGGAACCCTTGTGTGCTGTTGGCGGGAATGCAAGCTGGTGCAGCCATTGTGGAAAACAGTATGGAGGTTCCTCAAAACATTAAAAATAGAACTACCCTATGACCCACCAATTCCCCTTCTGGGTATTATCTGGAACACCCAAGAAGATAGATGTACCCCTATGTTCACTGCTGCAGTATTTATAATAACTGAGACACACAAAATACCTGAGTGTCCATCAACCCAAATGCATGGCTGAAAACTTACATGGTGAGAGAAGTCAGCTAGATGCTGTGGTGATTATTTCACTATACACACAAATATTGAATCATTATGTTCTGTGCCTGAAACTAATACAATGTTTTACATAAATTATACCCCAATAAAACAAATACAAAGTTAAAAAAAATTTTAAATGGCACGCAATAGTTCAATGTGTTTCCGCCTTTTCTGGTCAAGAGACCCTTTGAAATGTAAACATAAGATCTCTCTAAAGATCTGAACTCCTGCTCCTTAGGCACACGCCCCTACTGGAAGCTTCTGGAAATGTACTTTTCCAGTCCCTGAGCATCATCAATGAGGACCTCACTCGTGGGTTAGATCCATCTTATATGTGTCTGAATACTGTACCTTACGCAAAAAAGCATCCTACGCAATTCGTCTTCAGCACCCAGGATGAGTCAGCTATTCTTCTAGAGTGTTCTATGTATATCGTCCCTACGGAGGAACTATTGATCTAGGATTACAGAGATCAAGGATCACCCAACTGGGGCTCCTGGGCAGAATCCTGCTTGCCACCCGCTTTTGTAAATCAGGTGCTATTAGCACACAGCCGATGCCCATCTGTGTACATTGTCTACGGCCGATTTCGAGAAACAATGTAGCGGAATAGTTGGGACAGGTACTCTATAGGGATAAAGACTAAAATACTATGTTTGTTTATTTGTTTGTTTTTAAAGACTTGCTTTGCTAACCTTTGGTCTACAGGGCATATCTGAGACTCAGAGAGGTGACGACCTGCCATCTGACAGCTCTGTGCCTGGGGGTCACTGCGCCTTGTCTCCGGTGTCATACCTACCCCTTACTTCATTCTGCCCTCCTCTCGGGTGGATGCAGGGCTCCGCACCTGTTCCTGTGGTCTCATCTTCCCCACCCGTGAGACGAAGGGGTGGGACTTGATGGTCCCTCCAGTACTGAGTGGATTCTGTCTCTGTGGATCTCTGCGTCCGTGTGTTGGGACGGCTGGGGATGCATTACGGGAATAAAAGGGCCATGGGAGGCTGGTGGAATTGGGGCTCAGGGATGCCGGCTGAAGCATCTCCCCAAAAAGGCAGCACCGCCCAGTATCTCTTGCATCCCTGTCCTTGCTGCCTGATTGCACGAAGTCTCTGGAATCACAGCAGAAATCGTTTAGAGAGCCGCGGGCTTGACAAATGCCGGCCCCTTCGCCTCTCGCCGTCTCCATCCGCACTTCTAGCCGTTTGCCTCCTAGCAACACTGAGGGCGATAATTCTCATCTATAAAGCCGGCCGGGATCTGAGTTCTCCGTGAGTGAGACGTGGGCTCACCTGCGCGGAGCCAGGCAGCCACCCCCGGGGCTGGGCCTTGAAGCTGCCCCCACGGACCAGCTCCTGGTTTTGCACCTGCTGCAGTCCGTTTACTCTGGGTCAAGGCACATTTCAGATCTGCCGTGTTCGGAGCAAAATGGGTCACTCTTCCTTTTATCTTCTTCTCCCCTCGAAGAGGAAGTCATTTTTTCCATGGGTACTCGCTCCTTTGAGAAGCGTTTCATTAAGAGGAAAAAAAAAAAAAAAAGGGTCGGACACACACATACACACAAACGAGGGCAACTGAGGAAAATCGGAACATGACGAGTGTGATCCTATGTTTGTGCAAGATCCTGACATTGGGGACAAACCAGGGAGGAGGGTGCCTCGGATTTCTCTGCATTGCTGCTTACAATTGCATGCAGTCCTACAACTATGTCAAGATAAAAAGTTTAATTGAAGAAATAATTTGGTACTGACTAGATGTTCCCAGAAATTGTGGCTTTTATTAAGTCAGCATGTCGGTGAATGGGCACATTTTTCAGTGGAATGAGCGGAACTTCCCAAAGCAGGATCAACATCAAGTACTTCCCGAAGGTTTGATTTTTTTTTTTTTTAATTTGGGGAGAACCGTAAATCTCTTTGAGAACCTGGGAAATTCCTTGAGATCTTCCCGTCCCCTCTGTGTGTATGTGTGCATGCATGTGCATGCGTGTGAAGAGGGACAGTCACACATGCGGTCTCAGACATGGGTCACAGAAGGAGACCACTCGAGGACCCCCCCCCCCCCCAGAAACACAGAGCAAAGGCTATGTTGGAACCCAAGACAACCTCGCTGCTCCCAGTCCCCAGGGCGGTAGCTCTGCTTTCATCTGTCTTGTATTTTGGAAATTTAAGTTTTCATTTGGAAAAGGATTTTCACTGCTTCTAAAGCAATTTAAAGCCACCAGTGTGTTCGAGAGAAAGACTGGAGGATGAGCTTTGTCGGCCTGAGGACCTACCTTGGAGACCCAGAGTCTGTGTGAGTCTCATCACTGAGCTTCTGTTTCTTTCTGTCCAAATTGGTTTTGGGAGGCAGGAGGCATGTGGTAAGGGTTCCTGCTCACAGACGTAAGTGCGGATTTGGTGCCCTTTCCGCCTCTCATGCAGGGCCCGGTGGGTGGATTCCCTGGAGCCGGACACGGCTTCCTTGATTGCTGGAAAGTGTCCAGGGGATGGCCAATGGGCATCGCAGCCTGCTGACCCACGGACCCCTTCCCCTTCTATGCCGCCAGAAAGGGGGCAGCCCCGACCCCACTCGGCTCCTCTCTCTCTCTCTTTCTCTCTCTCCCGCCTCAGAAAGAAATGCTGACAAGCACGGAGGGGAAAAAATAACACCTGTGAAACTTGTCCTAGTCTTGGGGCATTTACTCTGAAATTTGCGCTGGATGGAGTAATTAGTAAACTTGCTCTTAATCGTGTTGCGAAGATGTAATTTTTTTACACCTTCCCTGACTTTGACACTGCGGCTTTTGAAACTTCATTTTGCACTGTGCTCATTGTTCTTTAATCTGCTGTGCTCTGCATTGAGTATCACGGAAATTTCGCACTTACTATGTCAATAACATCTGGCAAAATTGCCACCTATTAAGAGTAAGTGTTCTTTTTTCTCCGGTGAGAAATGTGATGGTGTATTATATTGGTTTCCCTTGAGAGGCTAAGGAGACAATTTTAAAGCAGACAAATGCATTAAAGAAATAACCTGAACTCTCAGAAAAGGTTACAGAAAGTCAGAAACTTTTTTCCCCCCTTTTTCTTGTTCGGGGTTTATTTATTTATTTGTGGGAGAGAACGTGTGGAAGGAGCTGCCGCACCGGGTGGGGGTGGGTTTTTGCTGAACTCACGGCCCCACTGCTGTCCTCAGAGCTCTGTCACTCACGCCAGCAGCCCTGCTGTATCAGAGCCTTCCCACATCTCAGCCTTTGCAGGCTGGGCTTGCTGAGGGGGGTGCCAGGAACCTCATCCTCTGGGCCACCATGAAAGAGCCATGCAAAGCTGGCCTCACCGCTCCCTCAGCTGGAAGCCCTGAGCAACTTGATGAACATTAGGAACCTCTGTCTCTTCCTCTGGGCAGTGGAAATCTCCATGGCTGCCTTTTGCTGTCAGCCTGAAGATCAGTGGTGCTGGGGGGGGGGGAAGGAAGTGGTAGTTGACACTGTCACGATGACTTAGCACCATTCGAAACTCTGTAGGTGTTTACTTCTTTAAAGTCCAAGCCCTTGGGGTTTACAGACACCTGTGACCCACGAATGTGAATGCCCTAGACACACATGACAGGCTCTCAGTGTGACTGGAGTGGGAAGGAACTGAACTCCCGTCTCTGTAGGGCTCCAGGTTGTGGTCCCAGCAAGAGGGTCATCTAAGAAGAGCAGCCTCCTTTCCTGTCCTCTGGTGGCTGACGACACAGAGAGGAGGCCCCCACAATTATATTCTTGGCATCTGGAGTGCCGTCACCTGCCTGGCTACTTTGGGTCCAAGGGGTAGCTGGTCTGGCCTGGGCTTGCTCGTGGCAGGTCAAGGCTGGCCTGACAGCAATGCATGGTGTCGATGGCCCGGCGGCAGTTTTGAGCACTCAGTCCCCACCCTCGGGGTATGAACTCATGGGGTCCTCATGACAACCTTAAGAAGTAACCACTCCTGTTGTCCTCATTCTGCAGTTGGAGAAACAAAGTCTCAGAACACATGAGAAGCTTGCCTGAGTTCTTGTGCATTGATTTCAGGATAAAGCTTCCTGTCCTTGGTCTGACCTTCAAGGCTCATGGCCTGACCCCTGCCTCTTCCCAATCTCAGATCCTACCATGCTCCCATCTAGCACCGGCAGTCTGAGGGGTTTCCTGAACATTCCAAGCTGCCTTGTTTCCATCTGTGCCATTTCCTCTGCTTAAATCCCTTCCTGGGCTCTGCTGTCCGGCTCCCTCATTCACTCATCTCATCATTTTCTCAGCAGGGGCAGGCAGAATGATGTTGCGGAATAAGGACCTGTTTAGCAACCTCTATGTGCCTGATGCCCCCATCTCCACACCTAACTTTGTGGAAGATCGAATTCATTAATGCAGACTGAACTTCTGCTAAGCTTCCTAGGACTATGAGTAAATCAGCAGGCACGGGCTGGCAGGCCCAAAGCCACACATGGGCCCCAGACGTGGATTGCTGGGCCCCCTGAGTGTTTAAAATACTCGAACCCATTGCTGACATAGACAGATCGGGCGATCTCATAAGAGGAATCTAGGTCTCTAATTTCTGTGGAGTAAATTGAGAGCGTTGGTCACGTTGAGCCCATAATCGTGCGTGGCTACCGCTGGCTCTGCTCACGTGGTCACCGTCATCTCCATTCTGCCCTGGAGTCTTGCAGCTGACCTCCTTACTTCTAGAAAACACCAGTTTGGCCCCTGGAGGTGTTTGAGTTTAAAGTCCTCCCAAAGAGTTAGGCAAATCCCTGAGGTGGATTTCTTTGTACACACTCGTACGTTGTGCACACCTGGCTGGGGTCAGGCCTGTGGCCCATGCCCAGGATACAGAAGCAAATGAGCTCAGGCATTCAAGACTTGTTGTGGATTCAACCTCTTCCAGGAAGCCTTCCCCGATATATCTGAGTGGATTGGAGACTGCAGGCCAGGGACTGCCCAGAGCCCTGAGCTTCTTTGTCTTTGGTCACCACACGGATGAAAATGTCAGTTCACTCACCAATTTTTCAGTCTATCATATAATCCTATGTCACAGCAATGCTGTCTTCTTTATATTTAATTCCAGGGTCCTCCACTGGGCCTGGCAGGAAGGCCACCCCTGGGCTCGTTGATCTCATGAACGGATGGTCAAAAGAAGGAACACAAATAAAAACTGAACATCCAGGACGCTGCCCCCTTCTGTCTCGGAACCCGGGAGGCTGAGTGAGTTCTGCCTTAAGCTGCTTCCCTGCTCCAATATCCCATTTCCAATTCTCTGTTGAGAAACATCAATATTTAGATGACTGTATTTTCTTTCCAAATGCCCACAATATTTTATGTCCTGATAATATTTACGGGTTGTCCTCAGAGATAACTAATTGGATTTGCCATCCAGCTCACGAGGAAAACGGATGGGGGATGGTCCCTCATTACTCATCCCTGGAGGCTGTAGCTTAGATGCCCAAACTTACATCGTCATGACTCAGAGAACACCGAAATGGTGCGGGAAGGAATAAGGTCCCTGCTGCCATCCTGGTCTTTCTTTCCCATTTACCACTTGGACAGAGCCATTTGCATCTGAATTGAACCTGAATTAAAGTTTCAAGTTTATGTACTGCGGGGTATAAACAAAGAGGTTCCAGAAACATCGGTGGGGCCACAGAAGCCAATCCCTGCGTTTTCTGTGGAGCGTCTTCCTCTTGGGCCTCACAGTCCTGAGGTGACCTATTTCTTGTCCTCCCGAGGCCCAAGACACATTCTTGCTGCCAGTATCCCCCTTAAAATGAGAGCCAGGGCCGGGAGCATCATTTTGAGCGACTGACGAGCTCTCCTCACGCCTGTGCCCCTTTGCACCGCCTCCCTTTCCACACACATTTCATACTCGTTCATGTGCTTTCCTTGCACTAAGTTCTACTTTATTTTATTTGTTTTCTTTGTTGGGGGGGGGCGATAAAATTTGAAATGCTGCGCTTAGACATAGTTCTTGTAGTCTCTCTTGCCCACGGGGCTCATCTCTGGGGGACTAGCGGCCGCCCAACTGACCTCGACTTTTTCACTTTCCTGGTGTGTCTCCTGTAGTCTGTCGGTGTCATCAACAAAAGAAGGAGGGGAAGAATGAGTGACAGAAGTCGGACTGTGGCCCCCGATGCACGTCCAGGCCAGCCGAGCCTAATGACTGCTCTCACCACCTCTATTACTTAAATTCTCACAACTCTGTGTAGCAAGACTTCTTCCTGTTATTCCTATTGGTCTTTTATAGATAAGGAGAACAGAAGAACAGAGAAGGAACGTGACTTCCCCAAGGTCAACAAGAAGTAGACCGAGGACTTGAACCCAGGAAAAATAATCAGTGCTCATCAAAGAAATTCTAATAATCTGTCGTGTGTGTGTGTGTGTGTGTGTGTGTGTGTCTAGTACAATTGGTCGTAAGGTAAATATTGTAAAGCCAGTATTCAAACTTTTGTCTCTATGATTCCAAAGCCTCCAAAGACAGTGAGATGTAGCTGCTTACTTCCTATGTGGTAGGCGACACACCACGGGGACAGACTGAGCTTTTTTTCAGCCTACAAGTTCATGCTGTTGAATTGTTTGTCAAACTCCCACGGAAAGGGTTGGAAGTAAAAACCAAATCTAAAACAAAACAAAACAAAAATCCCTCCAAAACCACAAACAACAACAACAACAACAAAAAGGGCAACAACAACAAAAAACTGTGTACATTTGGAGGTCGTACATTTGACCGCCAACATAAAATTCTCCCGAAGCAACTCTTGGCCAGCTGAGAATGAATGGGGTTCTGCGTCACTAGACATAATGAGGACTCCAGTAGGCAGGATTCTAAGATGTTCCTGGGATACACAGGATACCTAAATGCCTTCTCTGGAATGGGACAGAACCTGTGTGTGCGATGGTTGTCTCTCCCATGATGAGGTTACATGGCAAAGGTGATGGGACTTTGCTGATGTTATTAACAGTCTGCAGTCAGTTGACTTTGAGTTAGTCAAAAGGGAGATTGTCCTGCCTTGGCCTGTTTTGATCAAGTCAGCTTTGAAAAGCAGGGAGGTTCTCCTGTTTGCCTATTGCCATGCTGGGATAGGGACTTCAGAGGAAGTTTTATGAGAAACATCTGGCAGACACGCCCCACACACGACGAACTGAATTTTGCCCCTTTTGGAAGGTGACATAGCTCCAGCCAACACCTCGACTTTGAGCTGCTGAGACTCTGAGAAATGGACACAGTTAACCTGCCCCCAGGGAATCCGTGAGTAATTAATTTGGAGTATTTTAAGCCTCTGAGTTTAGGGTAATTTGTTACACAACAATAAAAAAGCGAGTGGGGGATGCATCAGCTAGTTATTGACCCAACACTGCCAAGTGACAAGCAACCATAAAACCATATGGCTTACGACAAGAAGCTCTACTGCCCATGCATCTGCTGGCCGGGACGGCCCTGCTCCTTTCCTCCAGGACATGCATGGTCTTCTTGTGGGAGGGGCAGAAGAGTCAAAGGACAAGCAGCAACCTGCCAGGTCTCTGAGACTCGGGCCCAGGACTCACGTGCTGTCACATCTGCCTCTACCATCTTGACCAAGGCAAATTTGATGGCCAAAGCCAAAGTCAAAGTGTGGGGTCCACTGCACCCCTGATGAGGTCATAGAAGCAGGGAGGGTGAAGATTTGCAGCCAGCAACACAATCTGGCACAGTGAAGAAATGACAGTGGTGACAGACATATTTATTGGTGGTGGTTAATGGGACCAATGGGCCCTCGACTTGCCCACACAAACATTGAAGATGAGCAGAAACCATATTTTGATAAAACGGGATTCAGTTAACACCGGTGCAGCTCACCTGGAGGAACTTCCCTCTACTTCCACGATCCTCAAATTCTAATCAAGTAGTCGAACCTGGGAGTATGACTTCTCAAGAGCATGAGTGCTGCCATTTCTGTGAGTTGCATGTAGGTTCCAACATGCTTGCATCTGGGGAGGGTGCCTCCTTCAGGGGCAGGGTTTAGGCAGCTCTCCAAATTCTGGGAGGCTACAGACCAAAGACCTCATCTCAGCCTCTCTGCTGATATGGATGAGGATGAGGACGTCCAGGATGAGGACGGGCAGGTTCAGGGGGGCTCATCCAAATGGCATCTTTGTTGAAGCAGGACTGTCCTCATTCATTCATTTATGCGTGTATGCTCAGTAAAATGGAAATTTTTACTGAGCTCATCGTATGTGTCAGGCTGGGTATTGGACCCCAGGGTTGGAAATGCAAAAGTGGCACTGTGAGGGTCCGTGAGGGATGGCAAAAGTGCTGCTTTGGAGATGCCCTCTGAATTTCCACTCTCTCTCTCCATTCTTCTCTGGAGAGTTGTGCCTGTCCTGGGAGTCCGAGCCCAGGCAAACCATAGCCCCCATGGGAGACAGCATCCTGCCATCTCCCAATTGCCTAGGGCTGGCCCTCATGGGCCTGGATGCTGGCTTAGGTGCCGGGTTCTCCAGAGGCCTGGAGAGGGAGGCAGGGTTGGCCCCAGAGTCTCTGGGCCCGGGTGTCAGCCAGTGAGATGTGAGGGCGGCCGGCTCTCCCAGCACTGGTGTAGGGGAGGGTGCTATCTTGTCAGTCAAGGCACCTTCATTTGTACCCTGTGATTACTTTTCTCTTAATTTGTCTTAGTGTCTCTCCCTCTTTGACTGCTGATAGCTCAGTTTCTGCCAAGCGGGAGACAAGAACCCGAAATGAACCCAGAACTTCTGCGATGTAAGGCAGGAATTTAATTTAACAGGTGTCTGGAGAATCCTGACAGCAGGCCTGGGACTGGCCAGCCTCTGTCAAAGGTGGGAAAGTTAACTTCCCCGACTACATTGCTGCCCTCTGCCAAATGGCCAAAGCATGGCCATGGGATTCTTTGGTTCTCCAGAGCCACAGAAGAGATCAGGTTCATCATAAAAATAGCAGCAGCAAAGGACTGAGAAAGGCTGGGGAAAGTAAGTGAAAGAAACACGAGTTAATTCTGAGAAATGCTCCCCCCCACCCCAGCTCCTTCCTGCTGCAAGGCCTGTATGTTTGCTGCTCCCAGTCCGGAACTCAGAGCCCTGGTCCCCAGCAACGGGGTCGGAGCTCTAAATTCACCCCAACCACCCAGTGGCCCTACCGGATTGCCTGGCCACACTCCCTGCTTGGCACCTCCTACAAACTCAAGTGTCTCGCTCTCTTATTTGTTTGCTTCTTTATTTTTTATCTTCTTCCCAGCAGGACATAAGCCCTCCTAGCAGCGGATGCTCCTAGAGTGGATGCTCTGTAATTATGTGCTGGGAGAACTGAGGATTCAGGTTTGCTTCTGGGGGCTTGGAGTTCCCAGACCAACCTTGGGAATCTTCTCCTTCAATGTCTCAGCACCTCCCTCTCTACCTCTTCACCTGGCCCTCTCTGCTACACCCCTGCACACATCTGTTGCCACTAATGATAACCTAAAGAAGGTAGAAATAAGACCTATATCGAGTGCCAAACCTTCACAAATTTTTTTTTTTTTTTAAGGAGTGGAAGAGGCAGGACTGAGCCATGATGAGCGGGAGTGTTTCAAATTAATGTCCGAGGTTTATAGGGGCCGTAACAATCTGTTTATCTGTCTTTACCGGCCTCATAATAGGCAGCTAGAGGGTCAAGATTGGAGCCTTTAACATCCCATTATGTGTCCCAGAAAGACTTCTGCCTGGTCATTATTGTTTAATTATACCTTCTTCGTCTCCCTGTGGCTTTATGGGGGCGACAGAGGAGGCTTCAGAACTCGCCAGTGATGGAGGGGCCTGCCTTCATGACCGTCGGGCACCCCTCCTGCGGTGGCCGTCACTGGGAGGGGCAGCGGTGTAGACATAGGGCAGCAGGGAAGAACCAGTGGGGTCCCAATCTTCTTTGCAATTTGGCAGAAAAGCCGGCATTCATCATTGTTCTGTTGGTTTTCAGAATGACCTTTCTGGGTGCTTCTTTTCAGGATTTCCCTCTCTTGTTCTATCTCAAAGTCTTTTCCGTGTCTCCACGGCTTTCCTGGGTGGCAGGATGGTGTCCAGAAGGAGGGCTGAATGGGTACTCCACATCCCCGCACCTGGCTATGCCTCAGTTTCCCTAGCTAGGAAAGCAGGGTGGTGACCCCTACCTTGTCTCCCTTGTGGGCCCTTCAGATGACCGAATGAGATGCTTTGCAAATCGTGAAATTCGACACTGCAAGTTAAAGTCTGGTGAAGGCTAAAAAAAAAAAAAAAAAAACCCAGCATTCTTGGCAGTCAGTGCGTGCCTGGGTGTTTGTACTTACCCCCAGGAGCCCACACTTTTTGCAGGTGATGCAACTTTCCTGGTGCTCTCCCACAAGATCGCACACCTAGCTCTCCCTGATTGATTATACTTGATTGATTAGCTGATCATACTTTGTGTATTCATCCCCTGTGTTCCCCAAAGGCAGAGGTTGAACCCCTATATCCTCAGAATCCAGCCGAGGGCCTGAAACTCACCATGTGCCCTGGGATGGGCAGAAACATGTGCCCCCAAATTCACATCCTGAATCTCAGAACATGACTGTATTTGGAGATGAAGTCTTCACAGAGGTATTTAAGTTAAAATGAGGTCTTTGGGGTAGCCCCTAAAATCACACGACCTTTGCAAGGAGCTGTATGTGTTTCTTTCCTTGTAAATGATGCCTTTCGTTTTACAGAGGAGGACACCGTGACCGGGACTGATTCAGGCACTTCTCCAGGTAACTGAGTGCCCGCATCATTCTCTCCTGAGCATCGCCTCCTGCAAACAGCTGCCTTTGTGAGGTAGACTCAAGTGGGTTTCTCAAGGGGGCCTCAAGATTAGCATATCTCCAAGCAAAGCGTTTGTCTCCGCCGCCTGTCACCTCCTGTGTTTCCTGCCACCTTCAGTGGGATCTCCGTCCAGCCAGCATCCCTCCATCGCAGCTTCCTCTCCTCGGGTCCCCATTACAGGTGCCGCAAATCCAAGTCCACCCCGATGCCCGCTTCCCCACCCTCCTCCCACCTGCCAGCACCATCCACCTGGGCTTCAGGTCTCTTTGCTCCCTCCCGGGCCCCCGCCAACCCCTTTCATCCCACTGTGACGCGTTCAGAGCGTAGATCTGGTGAAGTCCCTTCCTTGATTGGATGGAGCCATTCAGAGGTTTCCCATTTTTCCCACAGATCATTCTTCCTGCTACTCTCTCCTCTGGCCTGTCCTACGTCACCCTTCTACCTACGAACACTACCAGCTGCTCCAGTGCTCTGTGCCTTCTCCGCACATGGGCCATTTTCTCTACCTGCTGCTGTACTTCTCCTCGCTCTTTGGTGTAATTTCTCAGAATTAGGAGAGCCTTTTTAAACATGACCCAAGGTCCAGAGCTGTAAGGTAAAGATGGATACATTTTATTTTTTATAAATTTCAAACTCCTGTTTTGTAACATGTGTAACATACCATAGACTAATTTCCTTAATATATAAAGAGCTCCCATAAATCATTAATATAGGAAAACAGTCCAAAGGGAAAAATAGAGAAAAATGTTAGACAATTCACCAAAAACAAAGTCCCCAAACACACAGAAATGACTATTAAAAAACAGTTTGTCAACTTTTTCATTATAAAGGAAATGCCAAATGCAAATAAGAAGGAGAGAAGGAATTTTGTATACATTATGCATGTAAGTAGTAAATCAGTACATCCTCTTTGCAGGAAAAGTTGGTCTATAGGTATCGAACTTTACATGATCCATAGTCTTTAACCTGCTTCCATTTTAGCAATTTGGCTTTCTTTTGTACTGACACATAGGCATCATAATGTGCTTTTTGTGGTTTTGTTTGGGATTGTGATTGATTAGAAACAACTTAACTTAGATTTGTAGATTAAATAAAACAAATGGGATATCATGCAGCCATTAAAAAGAAAGAAGCAGATATACATATGTACTGATATGGAATGATCTTGAAGATACATTTTAAGTGACAAAAGAAAGGTACAAAACAGTGTATCTAGTGTGTTATTATTCATCATTGAGAAGTAAACCTTTTTGGAAGAAAAATGGTAGAGATGGGAGAAGACTGCCTTTGTGTTATTTTTTGTTTTGGTTTTCATTGAGCACTGTGCCCCTTGTGGGGTTTGAACTCACAACAATGAGTTGAAGAGTCACAGGCTATCTTGACTGACTAGCCAGGCACCTCTGTACTGCTGATTTTTGTTTGTTTTTTTAAAGATTTTATTTACTTATTTGACAGAGAGAGAGATCACAAGCAGGGGGAACGGGAGGCAGAGGGCGAGGGAGAAACAGGCTCCCTGCTGAGCAGAGAGCCCGATGTGGGTCTCGATCCCAGGACCCTGAGATCATGACCTGAGCTGAAGGCAGAGGCTGAACCCACTGAGCCACCCAGGCGCCCCTGTACTGATGATTTTTTAATAAGTGATTTACTCACTCTAAAAAAATTAAAATTGGTACAAATTTATAATAACATATTTAATAACATAAACCTGCATTATATATATATATATATATATATATATATATACACATAGGTGTATATATATTCTATAACCATATGAAATAATTCACAATTATATTGCATATGGTATCTACAATATGGGCTTACCATGACTATACCATGTTATAGAGTACAGCTATATGACCTAACTACGGCAAATGTCACATAACATAGTGATAGTGATGTCATATTATATATACACATATGCTAATGCTAATAATGATATAAATACAAATACTTATGTAAGTATATTTATTTTTTAAACATAGAAACTAGAGGGAAATATGGTATAAAGTATAGTGAATTTTTTTTCTCAGTGTAAATCTAAAGTAATTTTTATTATTTTTAAGCTTTTTATATGTATTTTGAAAATTTACATTGTGCAATAAACACACTTGTGTATATTTATAATCAGCATAGATTGCCTAGGTGATGTGTTTAGTTTGCTCACTCTTTCCTTCTCTTATTTCCAAACTGTTTTAAAAAGCCTAATAATATAATTATATATTGTTATCTAAATAAAATTGTATTTCTAGCTAGCAAACCCTTCCACATTTATTATTTTCCCCTTTGTGCCCCCTCAGTCTGGAGGTAGCCAGAATCCGCATTAGAGCTCCCATTTTACAGATGAGAAAACTGAGTTCGATCTAGTTTAATGAGGGGGTGAGGGGCGAGGTGGGGCCTCTTGACCCACTTGCATTTCTGGCTCATCTCTTGGGACTCTCCTGATCCAGGAGCCTGACCCTGCCTGGCCCTCCACAGTGGGACCATGGAAGGACCCCTGCCATTTAGGGCGTCCAAGGGGAGATCTTTACAGTGAACCTCACACAGAAGGATCCCTCCTGCAGCTTCTTCCCTTCTCCACTCAACAGCATGTGTTGAAGAGCCGGGATGGAAGATGAAGTGTAGGAGCGGATTGTACATCAGAGCAATGGAAGACTGGGGAGCACACTCCTTTTCCTCCCTCCTTCTTTGTGGCATATTTACTTGTCTTCTTTCTGTAACGTGGAAAGTCTTGAATTTCGGACCGTGAGCTTCTCCATTCAACCTACGCTGGTCACATTCCTGAGTGAGGTTTAGATTGGGGGCTGAGCTAATCTCTTTGCCTGCATTGTGGCATTTAACCTTTCCAGACACCCTGAGAAGAGGGCTTTGTCCTTACCCTCAGATCATGGCGCTTCCTGCTCAGAGCTCTGCACTGTTTTTGCATTCCCACTGTCCTCAGAGCTCCTGCATGGTCCCCCGCTACCCAGACCCTGCCCCAGCCCTTCCTATTTGGTCCTTCTGCTCCAAATGCAGCCTCGGATCCTACTCTCCGGTTCGTCCTGAAGGTGCCAAGCAGGCTCTGCCCCCAGGCCTTTGAACTTGCTCTTTCTTCTTCTTGCATTTCTTTTCCTCTAGAGGGACATGTGGCTTCTCCCTCTGCTTCTTCTTGTCCTTATTAAAATGTCATCTCTCCTAGGAGAACTTTCTTAATCACTGCACACAGAAACTTACATGCCACTGTGGAACTTCTTAGGATTCCAGATCCCCTTCATGATTTTTCTCAGTGGCATGTGTCCCTGGGTGTCGTAATCTGCCCACCACACCCAACAAAATGAAGCCCCACTGAGACAGGGACTTTCTCTTTGTGTTTCTTGCCATCACACAGGATTGTGCAGAGAGGTTAGGTGTGACATGGATTCAAACCCCTTGAAAATTGGTGCTGTGGGGCACCTGGGTGGCTCAGTCGTTAAGCGTCCGCCTTCGGCTCAGGTCATGATCCCAGAATTGTGGGATAGAGCCCTGCATCGGGTTCCCTGCTCAGCGGGAAGCCTGCTTCTCCCCCTCCCACTCCCTCTCTTGATCTGTCTCTCTCTGTCAAAAAAAAAAAAAAAAAAAAAAAAAAAGAGGAAAAAAAATCTTTAAAAAAAAAAGGAAGTAAAAAATAAATTGCTGCTGTGTGCTAGAAGGTGTGCCCATTTCCAAGATCCCAGCTTCCTCTGACCTCGGATTCCTGCTGGATTCATCTGGACCATTCAGTTCCGCCTTTTCATTAGACACTATCTCCTGTCACAACGTGAAGTATTCTAGTGTGACTTACTTTCTTGATAAACATTTCTTCAGCTCCAGCTATATACCGAACAACTCAAAAATCGAAAACTGTGCCTTAAAAGCAGAGAATCCATGGTACCTGGATATCACCCTCTTGTCTTAACCGTCCACCTTGTCCCCAGGATGGGACCGGTGGGGTGTCAGCCCTCGGTGAAACGGAACAACAACAGAAACCAGTCACTGAATTACGCACATTTAATAAGTCCAACGGGTACCAAATGCCTGTAGGTTAATGAATTAGGAACATCAGTTTCTTGGTGCAAATATGCTCCCAGCTTAGTTAAGAAGCTCTTCAGTTTGAATTTGTTTGGATGAAAACAAGATGATTCCAAATTTCTGTGTAAATCTGAAACCAGACAAGTTTCACACAGTTGCACATTTCAAAAAAAAAAGAAAAAAAAAAGTTCTGCTCCCGTTTGGTAAGTATTCTGTGTATTTGAAAGGAGGAAAAAAAAATCCCCTCATAGTTTCCAATCACAAAATGATTCTTTATTTCCTCTCCAAAAACCTTTATGTGCAGTGAGCTTGCGAGTGTAGACTAGCTTCCCGATATGTGTGCGCAACTCTGGGACGGCGAGAGTCACTTTTGTGACATGTCAGCTCCGAGAAACACTGTGGAACCTGTCAGAACATTCCGCCCCACATAAATACAAAATGCTCTTTCTTACCCATGTCACTAGGAACCTTTATTCGGGGCTTAAAACCCAGCCAGGCCTCTATGAACCCGTATGTTCTGAGCTTTTTCTCTACACACACACACACATCTTTATCTTTCTGTCATTCTCTGTGTTAACCACATTCTTAAAACCTGGAGGTATGCCAATTTTTTTTTTTTTTTTTTGAAAAAGAAAAAAAATCAAAAGTTTTTTGGTAATTGAAATTCATGACAAATTACAGACAGTTTTTTCTTTTTTCTTTTCTTTTTCTTTTTCTTTTCTTTTCTTCTTCTTCTTCTTCTTTTTTTTTTAGAATAACGTGTTCTTAGAAAAGCATCTACTTACTGAAATGGGAAAATGTGGAAGTCGGGCATACTTTTGGATGTGAGGTATGCAATGTGTCATGACCCCTGGGTCGCTCTGGACTTAAAAGGACCGGTGTCTGGCTTCTAAGTTCCGGAAAGACACACATCAGTTATCAAGGTGTGGCGTGGCTATAAGAGAAAGCAGGTGGTCTTTTTGTTTGTCATCTGTGCTCTGCCGCTGATAGCAGGCGGCCCCAGGTAGAGCTGGAGGGAGTGAGTGTGGTTCGGGGGTCCTTGGTATCAGCTGATGATTATTTCAACAAGTAAGATGTGTTCCGTTCATGGCCAGATGCGCTGGCCTCTCCCATTTATCCCTGAAGCCAATTTCAAGAAAATCCTGCATTCTGATATAATCGATGAGTTAATACCCTAGGAAAGATTTTACGTCTCTATTTTGGTTGAGCATTTGCGCTAAGACTGATACTACTATTGCTTTTAAAAAATGGTTTTGATGCAGCTTGTCCTCAGAAGAGATGCCTTTTCTTTTTAAGGCCACACCAAGAATGTAACTTTGGCTTGTAATGGAGACCCAGGTATCTTCTCGTGACTGGTTAATTCATTACTACAGAACAGGATTTTAAAAGGTGCCTGTAGCCTGGCTTTTTGGGATTAATATCTTTGCACATATGTGTGTGTCTCTGTGTGTGTGTGTGTGTGTCAGTGGGAGCATGTCTTTATCTCAACAAGATATTCCAGATACCTCATTGTCGTGCCCATTTATTTATTTTTAAAATTTTAGTTTTTAGATATTGTCACGTCCATTTAGATTTGTAGGTAAATATGTATATGTTTTCGGAAAATAAACTTTTTTAAGTTTTTTAATTTTTTTTTTTTCTTCCAGATTTCCCGAAGAATCTAGCAGAGTTCCAGTTATGCCACCTGGCAGGACTGGGACCAGGGCAAGGCCTGCGCCTCAGGTGAAAAATGTAAGGGGAACCCAAAATTCAGTCATCAGGAGAAACAAGCGTTTAATGTAATGTTTTCAAAAATCGAAATTAATGCACAAAAATCCATGATGAATAAAATACCTACATTTTTAAACAGAGACAGAACTGGTCCTATTCCCTGATCCTCAGAAGAGGAAATCCATATTCAGTCTTCTGATATCTCAAAGACCCTGTGTAGAAACACCTTGCAGGAGACTCTGATCACAGATTTTTATTTTAGGATAAAATGGGACAAGCACGGGAGTTAGTTCTGAAAACCAGATCCTTCCTCCTTGCTCTTGAGGTTCCCAGATCAGAAGCATGAGCCTTCCTGGCTGAATCTGTTTTCCAGTCTCCGACAAATACTTTTTCTTCAAGCATCTTGCAGGGGGAGCTAGGGAGTAACACACTGCTGGAAGACACTCTTTATAAAGGGACTTTTTTTTGTTGTTGCTGGATGTTGACAGCAACTTTTGAGCGGGGCACAGAATGGGTGGATGGTTGGTAAAGGTCATTGTCAAGGACGGGGGATCAATTAGTATGCAGATCAGAGCCAGGAAGTTCAAAGGTATTGTTCCAATTCAATCACATTAGCCAGGGCAGAAATGAACAAACAGCATGACCTTAATCACCAAGACTTACCCATTCATTCGTGTGTGTGTGTGTGTGTGTGTGTGTGTGTGTGAGAGAGAGAGAGAGAGATGTGTAAGGGTCTGGCTGACTGTGTGAAGATAGGAGAAAGCCGCCCCCTCCTCATTATTTGTGAAATATAATATATACATTTCTTTCCGTGTATATTTGAGGGATGATTTAATGGAAGGCAAACAAACTAGTCCGTTTTTCAATGCATGCCTTCACGCATACCCAGACGCATTAAAACGCCTTGGGAAGGAAAAAAAAAAAATCTCACTCGTATAATGCCAAGGTAAGTTTTTCCCTCGTACTTGCAGACAATCCTATTCAAAATGTGCACAATCCTTTCAAGTCCTCCAAGTGAGAGGACTTGAAATTCCACATTCTAAAATACAATCTCTGCTGCCTAAATATAGCTTTCGACTGTGTGGTTAGAGCTATCATGGAGATAAATGAGGAAATTTTGAATTTTTAAAACATCACAGGAAGAAGAATTTTTTTCCCTCTCTCTCTCTTCTCAAAGGAAAACCCAATTATTTTCCTGACTTGCCGGTGTTCTGCGTTGGAATGTGGGCAAACCAGTAGCTACCACGCATTCCCCGTGTCCTTAAAAACAGCCAGCCCGGGAGGACAGGAACACAGACGCATAATGTAAATAAGGCACACATCCCATCTATAATTATATCTACAGCACACATGAGATACTTTCATAGTTTGGGTGGAAATGAGGAACGACGTGGGGATTAGCCTCTGACAAAATGTGACATTTAAACAGGTTCACCTGGTTCTGAAACACTTTGCCTTCCTGTCGCTGTTTATCTGCGTTCACGTGTAACTTTGCTGCATCAATTTGGATAAACATTTGCTAAACTCAACAATGACTTCCATTGGAGTGGATTGGCCCCGGAAGCTGGAGGCCGCACTGTATCTTCATTTCCATCTCAAATCAAACATGATCGGTAACTAAGGTTTCCCGAATCCAGTCTCTGCCCCCACTCTGGCCCTGGGAAGACAGTTAATCATAGCTCAGGAAGATGAAAGATGCGGGAGGAAACGCAACTCTTGCCGGCAAAGCTGCACCCCAGGGGGTCATGAAGGCTGGGGGAGGAACCATGATTCCCCGACGCGGTAACATATTGAGACAATTTTGGTTCTGCACTCACTATCAAGTAAATACAGGACATCTCACCCATGAAGGGTGATTATCGCTCCTGAAAGAAGGAAACGACTTTTATTAAAGTCTTGTTCCGGAGCAAAAGAAAGATCAGAATCATTATTGACAGACACAAACAATCTGGGGTCTTCCCTGTAGAAATGTATTTCCTCTTAAAACTGTTTTGGCAGTTGGGTTATTATTATTATTGTTATTATTATCATTAATGTGGGTCTGAAATGGACTGTTTCTACAGCAGTTCTAGTAAGTGCAGTTTTCACAAGACACTTGTCCCACGGCATCTCTCATCATATATTTTTAGTACTGTTTTTATCTGTAACGCAGTGAAAGACATTTTAAAATGTAAATCTGCCGCCCAGTCCCATAAAAATATTCATTTGCTGTTTGGTATTTTATTTGAAAATATTAAGCCACTAAAAAAAAAAAAAAAGACCCTTAAAACTAAACGTTTACATAATTATTCACAGAGGTACCGTTTCTTCTTTGATCTTACTACTGTGATGTTTTCTCTGAATCTTGGTCTAAGAAGGCATTTTCCGCTTTTTTTTTTCTTTTCTCTAAACAAGGTCATGGATTCCCCCCCCCCCAAATGAGGACCCGGAGTCCCCCGTAGAAGATTAAGTAAGTCCTTACAGTGTTATAAAAGTGAGTGCTTCTTTCCTATAATAAAAGGTGTTTAAAAGGTTCGCTACAGCTTTAAACAGAATTACAATTTACTTCTTTCAAGTGTCCAGGCCATAAATTCTTCTCAATTCCCTCTCTCTCTCCTTGTCGGAATTAATGAGATCAGATCTGATCAGGGCGCTGATGTGTTCAGCGCCAAATCACACAACAGCGCGCGCACCGTAATGGAATTTGCATCTAATGCATACATAAATCAAACATCTTTCTGGACATTTTCATATGCATAATGTCATTTCATCCCGTTCTCTCTGTGCAGAGGGGGAGATTTTTCTCTCTGAGAGAATGACTTTCTTTAATGCTTTCATTTTATTTTCGCTGACTGCAGTCCCGGAGAATGCGCTCGGTCGGAGAATCTTTCGGGGGCGCGGTTGACAGTTCCTTTTCCAAGAGGGGTCCTTCACATTTATCATGCCTCTTCCTCGGGGGCTTTGTTATGCAAATGTGGCTGAAATTGATAATTCCAAAGTGCTTCATTTCGGCTCCTCGGCGGTTGGAGATGGTAGATAAAAAGAAACTGACAAGACACACTGATTGCCCTCAATGCATGTAACTCTCTTGCTAACAAGGCTGGATATTGTTAAAAATTCCTATTGTTATGAGGGTGGCGCTCCCATTATGCAGGCCTTGCAAATTTCTGATTTGAATATTAACCCTTTAATCACCCTACCCCCGAAAGCCCCCTCCAAAAAAAAAAAAAAAAATCAATTGCCATTAAAAGGCTTGAGGACCCCAAACATCAAATTATTCTTCTATTCTGGTGAACAGCTGGGGTACATTGAAAACACTTCATTAATCATTTGTTCCCAAGGTAAACTTTACATTTATTTCCAAATGCAAAGAAAAGGGGTTATCTTAAGCAAAGGAGGAGCTCCCCCCACCCCCAATGCTAAGTAAAGATGTTGAGACCGCATCCCTTTGAGTGTGCACCAAAAGCTAGGAATTAATAATTGAGAACAACAGTTTGTAATAGGAACCTGGTCTCCCCCTCCCCATCTCCTGCAAACGGGAATATCGGTATTTTAACTTGCGCAAGCTCCTGGTTTTCTGTTCAGACCGAAGAAGGCCTCAGGGAGGGGACGTGTGTCTTCTGTCATCAGAGCTAAGTTTATTTTACCTGTCTGACCAGGCTCAGGAAAAAAAAAAAAGGAAAAAATCTCCTGGCATTCTCCTGCCTCTATGGGACGCCAGAATCTGCACGCCGTTTCCAGGGAGGAATTGCAAATCGAGGCAGCTCTGGATATTAGCATACCAATAGCATGCTGGGAGCATACTGGGTTTGTAAGGACGCTTGTGGGCTGGGGACTGTGGCAGTGACGGGGGCTAAAATGCTGGGCCTTTGGGGAATGTGGCAATGGGACATTTCTGCTCAAAATCGAGGTGGGCCCTCCTAAGTACCAATGCCAGAAGCTGGACTATAAGGCCTCCTGTTTCCAAATACAAGCTCTCTCTCTCTCTCTCTCTTTCTCTTTCTTTCTTTCTCTCTCTCTCTCACACACACACGCACTTACAATTTCCCCAGAAAGCGATCAGATCCATTCATAGCTTCCCTGATTGAAAAACAGAAACTTAACAGGAATTCGCCTGTCAGCTAATTAAATTTTGGCTACTAGAATTTCTTAGCAGCTTTCCCATGGTGGCTGTGTCTCCAGAAACGTCCACCAGGTAATTGGCCTTGCTGTTAAACCTCGGAGCCATTTAGAATTCTGTTTTCTTTGGGAAATGCTGCTCGTTTAGGGAAAGAAAACCTGCAGAGTGGTTGAGTTGCACTTTAAACAAATTCTTCCACCCAAATGAAGCCCCCGAGCTTGGAAAAGAAAGTATCTCAGGGTGCAGAGGCTAGAATTAACCCTGATCGTGCACGGTGCCCGGTGCCCATCAGAGGCTGCATCAAAGTCGTTCATCTCAGCTCCAGGAATCTCGGAGAGCGGTACCTGCCAAATTACTGCACACGGAAGGGGTGCCAGGCACTCCAGGCCCCTCTCAGCCCTCGATGAAGGAGGCGACACAGGACAGGCAAGACGTTTGCCGCAGAGCCCCCTTCTGCAAGCACAGGCAAGCTGAGGTGCAGACACACGTGGATGCCCATGCACGGAGACACAACACCATGCACGTTCCCCAGGATCACACAGCCATGCAGGGACCCACAACACACAAGGAGGCAGGCCCACTCCCTGGCACGCCTCCCTGGAGTGTCCTCCAGGTGGGAAGGCAAATGAAGCCACTGTCACAGCGCCCCTGCGTGCAGTCTCTCTCCTGCTAGTACATTATGGCCCTCATCTCCCGCAAACATGAAACTAAATTTTAATGCCTTGTCATTTGGAGTAAAGCAGCCCAGTCCCACCTAGAAGAGATTTGAAAAAAAAACATATTGTTTAGTGTAGAAGCAGATTTTTGGTAAAGTAGTGAAATCAGAAGATCAAACTTGCATTTGCAGTGTCCGTAGGGCCACCGACTTGAGCGTCTCTTCTGCCTTAATTACATGTTTCTGTCAAGCCCTGATATTTATGCTAGCTGTTATTAATATCAGGAGCGAGGCCACATTTGTGTAATTAAGATTGCAGCCCGCATTCCCTAAACTTAGTGTGAGTCATTAAATCAGCAGGTTATAGTCAAAGTTGCAGTCAAAACAATGCTTATTCATTAATATGTGCTATGCTAATCAGGACCGATAATCGTGGAGGTAGCTGAACCCACACCGTCCAATCCCTGCCCCCCGAAGGATCAACTGGATTTTAAAAGCTTACACTTTCCTAGGAAAAGAGAAGCCTTATCTTTAGTTTCACAAGAAGCTTTTAGGATGCAAGATTTAAAGATGCGCCCGCATGCACTTAATGTCTACTTTATTTTCAATTACACTTTGCCGCGGATCTGAATACCTCACGTTATCTATAGATTGCTTGATATCGTTGGGCCCTTGAAAGCGAGTTTTCCTGTGTCTATTTGATTGGAGAGTCTTCTTTTCATCTATTGGCAGAGTGGTTCTCTCTACCCTGCTCTTTCCACACCCCCCCCCGCCCCCGCCCTGGTTTCTTTTTTAATAAGAAAACTTGGTCCTTGATTTCCATCCTTGCACTGACTAATGCCCAGCAGGCATTGGGTGTGATGACAGTGGGGGGGGGGGGGTGGGCACCAACCTGGACCCCTCCTCATGCACCCGGGGCCTGCAAATGCCTCTGCCAGGATGAGGGGCCCGGATGCTGCTTTGTGTGCACAGAGGAAAGGTGTAGGAATGTCCTTGCTCGCTGGCATTTAATTTACCAGTTGCCTCGGAGCTGGGGCTTTGGCACATTCCGCTGGAATCTGAAAGACAGCCTGTCATACCGAGGGCCTGCTGCCGACTGCTGAAATTGAGAAACTTGGCAGATATGCAAACAGTAACTGGGTTTGAGTTGTTTTGATTACAAGTTAAACAGAGAGTCATTGGCAGGGCCAACGTGTATCTGCGGAGGTTCTCACTCCTCCCTCGTTCTCTTTCTTTTTTCTTCCTCTTGGCAAAACGCGTGGACGCGGCTGGTAATTTCTGCAGAATCCGATAACACCTTGGCTTTGCAGAGCGGGGGTTTTGTGGGAACAGGAGAAGGGGTCAGTTTCTCCCGTTTGGACTCACTTTCCCTTGTGTCTCGAGTGGGGTTAATAATGCGAAATGCCGTCCTGGATTCAAAGCCTATGTAGCCACACATTGAGAATTTCCCCTCCTGGTGGTCTTCGGTGACAGAGCCCTGGATTTCTGAACCTGGCATTATATAGAGACGCATGGAGGTTTTTTTGTTTTTGTTTTTGTTTTTGTTTTAAGACTTAAAGAATATTGGAGAGGCCTTTTATGAATAAGCCATGCTTTGAATGTTCTCCCAGAGAGAGATGGAGAAGGGGAGGAGGCTGCTTCCATCATTTCTCCCTTGCATTCGGTCAAGGTTGGGACCCTCAGCCCCTCCCCACTCCGGGGTCCACAGTGAGTCCTGGCCAGTGAACTTTTATTCTCATGGGCCATCTTGCCTTCTTGGGAACAGTCCTTGGGGGCAAATAAAGGAAGAAAAGTAAAAAAAAAAAAAAAAAAAAAATCTCAAATGACATTAGAGACGTGAAGAAAAGACATTTTCATTGTATAACCCATCTTCAAAGGCCTCTGTCCATTTCAGTCAGGGGGTTGCCTGACCTCCACCCTGGACAGAGCTGGCGATTTGAGGGCAGTTTTAGGGTGAAACCATGTTCATTTTGGAAGGGGAACAAGGACAAAGTCTAATTGTTGCTGCCGTTGTCTCGGGCTGGCTGCAGGCAGAATTCTGAGAGGCTGTTTCACGTGGCAACAAACACATTTCATTTACAGAAATGAGACTCTTTCTTTTCCCCCACAAGTGGAAAGCTGAAACTCTGAACACTGTGACAGAGTTCTTGGAAAGAGCCCAAATATATCGAATCAGACTTTTTTTTTTTTAAATCCACCAATTTGACCATAAAAAAAAAAAAAAAAAAACTTTATTGAAGAACATTAAAAAAAAAAAAAAATCCAAAACAACAACCAACAACACCGGGCTCAATAATGTGTCTGTAAAGAAACTGCCTTCTGAAAGGGCCTCATTTGGACAAAGTTAATTACTGCACAATAATTGCATTTTAAATTCAGTTTCTTTTTAGATGCAGTAAATTGTAAAGCTCACGATTAGGCAAAAAAACTAAGTTCCTGGGCGCAGAACTTGTTAATTGCCTTTGTCAGAAACTGACAGCCCACAACTTCCTCTCTTTGAGAAGGTGAATTTCCTGAGTAGGTAGGAACACAAGCCCTGCCGATGGGGGGACCTCAAAGCTTCTGGCCCTGGAGATCTGAGAACAACACACATACCTTTGCAGGCATGTGGGCTCCCAATGTCATATGGAGAAGCCCTGGTCACTCGCCATCGAGGGGAAGGACCGACACGCTGAGTCCTGCCACCTCTTCACCACATTTCCATAAATGCTGTACTTTCATTTCTCTGAACTCTGTGCGTTAGCTGTTAAGTGACAGTTCTGTTCCTTGTCCTAAAATGTTTTATTTGCCGTCTTCGCCATCTTGAAATGCACCCTTCAGGGTTGTCCCTCGTGTTCACGATCTCGTGCCACCACCATCACTATTCCTAGAATTGCCATGACCACAAACAAATTCTTGACCCTTTGAAGCAATGAATCCCCATTCCCGTTTCCCGTCCACCTTTAGCAACCTCTAGTAGACTTCCTGTCTCTGAATTGGCCTCATCTAGGTGTTTCCTATGAGTGGAACCACGTGGATTGTGTTTGGCTTATTACACTCAGCAGCATGTTTTCAAGCCTCATCTGTGCTGTTACCTCTACCAGAACTTCATTCATTTTTATGGTTGAATAATATTCCCTTGTGTACATAGACCACATTTTGTTTATCTCTTCATCCCTGGATGAGCGCTTAGGTCATTTCTACCTTTTGGCTCTTGCAGACAACGCTACTAGGAACGTGGGTGTACAGGGATCTGTTTGTGTCCCTATTCCATTCTTTGGGGTACATACACAGGAGAGGAGATTCTGAGTCATAAAGTCATTCTAGGTTTAACTTTTTGAGAAACCTGGTGGTCCTGTTTTACATGAAACAAAACTGGGGGTGGGGAACACTCCAAGAGGTTAAGTGACTTGTTTATGACATGTAAGTAGCCAGTAGCAAAGCTCAAATTTCACCTGGAGTCTGTCTAACCTGAAAGATAGGATTCTTTCTCTCTGCCCTGTTTTCTCCTATCAATTTCAGGGTGGGAAGTTTGCCTCCAAGGCAGCTGTCCTGTGACAGTCACATCACTGGGCAATAAATCTTGTCCCCCTGGGTATGTCTAGCCCCGTTCAGGCAAGCCACCAGACCTCTCCAAGCCTCCAGTCATCCTTTAAAGGGGGTGTGAACAACCTGTACAAATAAGACGGTATTTGTAGGGACAGACTGGTGCAGAACAGCTCCAGTTTAAACAAGTGGTACGGGGGACCAGAGTGATAAGTGGAAGGAGCGTACGAGTTCTGGTGACCTAAAATGATCTGGGGGATTTCCAACTTTCCCCCGCCTCTTCTTCTGGATTTCTGATGCTATTCTTTCGAACGAGCACAAATTGCAGGTGTTTCTGAAAAACATCCCTTGTTTGGTTACTGTCTGTGTTTTTTTTGTGTTGGGCTAGAGACATCTGATTTCTTAGCACCATGGACCTGGGAATATGAACAAATAGAGACCATACATTTCATAACTAATGTCCTAACTGCTTAAAAGTTATTTCCGTGCCGGTTTAACATGGAAAGTGTCCAGGTAGATTAATTTTATGGGCTCTTTTTATGGGGGTAACATTTCAAAAGCCTGCTTCTGGATCAGTTTCATCGGATTTCATTGGCACCTTTGTCTTAATCATTCACTGATTTAAGGTAGGAATTTGGTCTAATTTTTTAAAAATTTTACTGTAATCTCTTGTGAAATTGATCTTGTGATCTTGTGAAATTGATCCCAGTTAGGATTTTGTACCATTGCCATTCAGCATTTTTAAATCTGTATAAGGCAGGGTAAAATTAAAAAATTTTTGACTTCTCACCCCAAACACTCAGAAATGCTATTAAAATAGATGGGGGCCCCCGAATCCTTTCTTTTCAGAAAGTAAAAGGAAACAGCCTATTTTCACATGAAATAATATAAAAAGTCGTAAACGTTTGCATTCTGCTTTGAGTCAGGACTTTCTGTTTTGTTTGTTTGTTTGTTTGTTTTGTTTTTTTTAGACCAAAAGCCTCTGTTCAAGGTAAATTTCCTTCTTTCTGGTAACCTTTCTTGTTAGACAACACATTCAAATCATTCTTTTTTCAGGTTTGTTGTTTTTTTCTAAATTATTATTATTTTTTCCAGTTCTTTCTCTCCATGGCCCTTGCCTCCACAAAAATGAATTCCCAATGGCCTTCTAGGCTTATCAACTTGTACCAGTTTGCCCAGGGCCTTTCCCAACTTGGATACTGGGGGTGTCACATCTGAGAACCCCCTAGATCCTGGGCAAACAGGGATGGCTGGCTTCTCTGTCACTCTTTCTTCCTAACACTTAAGTGCTTGAATTATTACTCCAGGGTTCATTAGTAAGCAGGGTTACCGATATTTCAGTGGACTGGTTCAGCTGTCTAGGAGTGCAACACGTTATTTCCACTGTAGTCACATCTCATGTCATTATGGCTCTGATACAGAAGAACACTGTGGACTTTGTGTTATTGATTTATTTGCCTGTGTGTGTGAGTATGAGTGCATTAAAGAGCCTACACATTGCAATGTGCTTATACAACCTTGTGTGTTTGTGTTGTGAGGTGTAATTTTTGCATTATGGAAACACATGATAGAGTATGTGAGTGGGATGTTGCATGGAAATGAAACAGTGTACATTTGTAGATCGCACTCTTAAAGTCTTGGGACCTTGGCTGTTGTACCTTTTTCCTTTTTTCTTTAGGTACGCTGAGGAGGCTTGTCTGTATTATGAACTAATGGCCTACAAAATTACTTTTTTTTGCAAAATGAAGGCCCTTTAAGACTTCAGAAAATCATGTCAATTTGTATTTGAAATATATAGATATTTACATGCTTATCAACTGGTTATACCTCTATAAAGAATATTTACCAAGGATGTGTGATTTCTCCCCTTTGAAAAATGTTAAAACATTTCGATTTGAAAAAGTGTGTTCCCCATTATGAGAGTTAGAAACAAAAACAACAGAACAACAAAACAAAACAAAATGAAACAGTAACCTTTGACTATGCAGGCTCCTGCAGTGAAGAAGTGCACTGGGAGAAAAAGAGAGATACAAAGTGTCAAAGAATGATGATTTCTTTAGTGGCCATAAAACTACATGAATTAAGGGTACATACATTCTGAGTGATTTATAACACTTGAAATTTATTTTAAAAATGGTTTCATGTAAGGAAATAACAAAAGCTGGTTGTTATTCATAGAATGGATAAAAGAACGTGAATCTAAATATGGATTTGAACAGCTGTCTCTTAAAAGGATCTTATTATACCATTTATTTAAATTATTTCCTTAAATTTTTCTTTTAGACAGTGCACTTAATCCTGCAAAGTGGCATTATATATTTGTTTATATTTTAACTTCATCACTGTTCTCCTGCACAGTTTCTCTGTTGGTATAACTCGTGGTCTCAACTTATCAATAAGGCATTTAAAAGCTGCACTTACTTCTCGTTTGCCTTATATTATTAACTCTTTGTACCAAGTACAAAGACCATCGATTTCAAAGGGATTTATTATTCTGAGGCTAAAAATGCCTTGTTAAATTGCATAAACTTAGCAATTATATATTTTCCCCCAAATGAAAAAAAAAATCAGAATTTATTAGAAAGCCAGCCTAAATGGATGTCACCTTTGGTTTTAAAAGCATTAAAATCGGCTTTAATGCCTCTCCAACTCATTTAACATTTATGTACACATGTAGGCTGAACCGTTAGAAAGCAATAGAACACCTTGTTATAAAATACACTTTCGTCATTATGATAAGAAATAAAAAGCAAGCACCCTATTTGGAATATTAACTCATGTAGAACAGAGGGAGTGGTATATTTTTCATGAATTAAAAACAGAATCAAGTAAATTCAGTTCATTTCCGTCTACCTTTGAGATTTAAAAGCTAAATGTCACTGATACCTACAGAAAGAACTCCTCTTGTAGGCCAATGTGGTTCCAAACTGCTTGCTGACGGCATCCTCTGGCGATCTTTCTTTGACTCCCATGTTGGCAAACCTAAAGCTAATCTGATTTTATTTCCAATGCACGGAAGAGTGCCCTCCAGGGGCTTGGCCCTGGGTTTATATCCCCAGCTCTCTTTAATAAGATTCATTTAAGCCTTTCTTCATCTGTAAAATGGGGCTGCTCAGGCAGTGGGTCAACAACCTGTATGCCCATTTCAATTATGCAAATCTAGATAATTTCTCTTGAAATACAAATAAGGTTCACTACATCTTAATTTGAGATCATGTGAATCAGGAAAAAAAAGGTACATTTTGAAACGTAAAGAGGTAAAGGATTTTGCATTGGTCCTGTCAATAGAATTGTACCCCATACAGATGCCACGGTTATATCACGCCCCCTTCTTAATCTGGAAAAATGACATGCCTGTCATCCTTTGTCAGCGTAACCCATCTGATGTGAGTTCCGAATTAGGTAAGTTCATCAGGAATGGGGACCTTCAGAAAGCCCTTGGGGAAAGTGAGCACTTCCGGTCTGGGCAAGAATGTCTAGAAAGTGGTTGCTGTGGTGGCTGGCACCAGGTGGCCAGCATTCCCCGTGGGCTAGTTGAGCGGCACCCTTAGGAATCCATGTTTTGGCTTCCTGTGGGGGCCATGGGCTTTCCCTCTTCCTCGGACAGGCCTGTAAATTCTGTTTCATTTCAAAGGACAGGAATCCTGCTGTTTATTTAGGCAAAGGGTCTAGAAGCAGAGTGTAAGGAACCTGCTGCTTTCTGTAGTGAGCCAGAATGCATCCTCATTCTCCATCTCATTCTAGTTGTTTCTATGGCCGTCTGACCTTAGTGACTAATTAGAAAAAAAAAATTCTTAAATTTAAAAATGATTGTTTTCCGAAGTCTGACTTTGAACTCCTTTTCTGAGTGAATATAGGGCTTGTTGTGCCTTTCTCAGAAACTGCACAAATAAAAGCAAATTTCTTCCAATTGGGAAGGATAAGAATTTCCATTACACTAAAGATCATTAACTGTTACTATAAGATTAGACCCGATCGGTTGGAATTTGGGGGAAAGTCTTGGAGATGTAAGAGATATTTCCAGAATCAGAATTCATAATATGAGTTCTTCATCCTGTACTAGTACCTGAAAAGGAATACTGAGATTTCTGGTGTGAGATTTGGGATAGATCTATGTGCCGATTCTATCTCTAGATTTTTAGGCAAAACATGCAGAAGCTGGAAATTTCAGGGTTAATTATGTTAGAAGCCTGAGACTGGGTTGGAAGGAGTGAGGGTTTTTGCAATACAAATAGGTGAAAAAAAAAAATGTAGACACACATTTGAGGGGATATGTTTTTGTCTGTGTGATGTATGCTTTGAGAAAGAGAGAGAGACAGAGACAGAGAGAGACAGAGACGACACTCCAGACCTCTAGAATCAAATTGTTTTCAAATTCTTGCATGGCAAATATTCCTTATTGTAAAAAAAAAAAAAAAATGTTTCCAGGCCTTGCCTGATGTTGATGTGAGTTTCTCCTTGTTATTATAACCCTTGTCTTCATCTATGATGTGTTAGATTCTGTTGGAATGTGAATGCTTGGTATGCCACAGCAAAAATACTCGGAAAGTATTTATAAAGTAAATAAGCTTTAATTAAATATCATTGTCAAGCATTAATCATTATAGCGCTGCTCCCTATGGAAATAAGGGTGGATATTCAATTTGTTTTGATTATGTATGAATTTTAACAAAAGCCTGTTTGTCTATTGCTGTGCCCCTCACCACGAGCCTCCGCGTGTCTCAGTCCTGGGACGGGTACGGTTAGAACGGTTCAGTCCGTTTTTATCGTGTACGGTGTAGTGATACATATTTTGGGAAAAAGAGGAGCATCCACACGTGGCACCACCGTCAGGTGTGGAGGGAGGGTCTGCCTCACGTCCACAGGCTGATATTTTCATTCCCAGCAACGAGATTGGGAAATTTTCATCAGAATGTGAAAGAGGCACAAATAGGCTGCCTGTTAGCCCTGAGAGCCAGAATCCTTTTTGGGAACTCCCATCCACCTGGACTTCCTGCGAAATTGTTGGTAGCAAATGGCCATCAGTCGTAGACAAGTTCGGATCCCCCAGGGAACAGTGGGTCACGTCCTCGCTCATCTGTCCACGGTTTTTGCTGTTCCGCTGTCACCCAAGAATGTTTTCTAAGAAACATTCCGTGCTGTAAAGCCCCTTTAAATCTGCTGCTAGAGGAAGCAAGGGCAGAGTAGGAAGGGGCCATGGGGAAAAGGGAAGGGAGTTAGTGTTTTTAAAGCTCCTACTATGTGCCAGGCACTTCCTTTGTGCGTTTCCGTCTGATGCTTATGGCAGAATGGCAAGAAATTCGCACGCTTCCCATTTTCCAGGTCCCGGACAGAAGAAGGCAGTGTTAGGGACGCACTCAAGGTTGCCTAGGTGCTAAGTGGGGCTCTGGGGGAGGACTCCAACCGTCTGGGCTCCACACCCATGCTTTTTGCCCTAAAGCATCTGCTTTCCTTTTTAAAACAATCGTGGCTGATTTGGAATGTAGCTAAGTGGAGGCAGTGATGAAAAACAGCTTGAAATTGATTAGACAGCAGAAACCTCTCAGACTTAAAGGGGTTAATCCACGCAGTAAGAGGGCTGTAAGTTTGCCTTGACCACTGACTCCATCCACAGAACGCCCAAAGGTCAGGGAGGCACCTGCCACAGGAGAAGCCCTAGCCTGGGTTCCGCAAAGGGGCAGGGGAACCGGGATGAACAGGGAAGGAAAGTCAGTGCCCTCTCCCTAGAGCAAGCCCGCACATTCATTCATCAATCATCTATTTGTCAAGGACTTGCTGCACACCCAGCGCTGTCACTATGCAGGCAGGACCCAGTGCGACATGGGATAGCCTAGGCCCTTTTCCCAGAGCCAGGGCAGAAATCTTTTGTGGTCCCATGTGTTTGTGCTTGGACCACCTGGGTTGGCTGTGAATCCTACCCCATGTTTCCCCCTGGGAATTTTTTTCTCTACCATTATTTCTTACTTCAACAATAAAGACAACATCAGGGCAAGATCTATGGACGTATTCCTTTTCTGTTTGCAAGCAGGCCTAACCCTGTATTAATTAGTTGCAGAGCTGAGTTGGTTGCCAATGTTTGTGGACATTTTCATAAGTGCTGGTTGATATTCCTGATTTTTTTTTTTTTTTTTTTTTTTAAGGCTCAACTCAGAATGGCCTGAAATGTGGTTTTTCTATTCTCTTTAAGGAGACCTTGATTCTTCCCTCCTTTAGGTTCCTGAGCACCTCAAAGCCTTCTGCAGGATCCCTTGTCTTATTTTCTGATAAGTGGCTCTATTTTTTCTTTCTCTGCTTGAGGACAGGAACTTTTTATGGATCCTGAGGTTTCGGTAGAGCAGGAAGGTTTGAAAAGTATTGGTCTACTTGGAGGGGATTGAATCTAACCGAAGAGAAGCCACGCTTTCCTGCAGGCGCAGTGGAATACCACCTGGCACCTTTCTTCGGTCGTTAGTCACTGACACAGGCCGGCAGAACATGCAGGGGCCCGGGCTGGGTAGAGCGGAAACGAAGCGGATCGTAGCCGCCCCTGCCTTCCATACGCTTCAGTCAAGATGCCAGTGGGCGTGCAAACACTGGTTTTTGCTCTTTTTGTGTCTGCCCTTTTGATGATGGTGTTCCTTTTCTTTAATGCTCACCTCTTCTGGAGAGGGTATTCTGGTCATATCCTAGTTCCAAAATGTCACAGAAAGGGGTCGTAGAAAATACACAACACAGGACCTGCTGAAGAGTTTCTCCAGCATCGTGACGTGCCCCACTCTGTGCTGGCCCCGGGATGTGCATCTTCATCGGCTCCCACTGCATCACGAAAACACTGTGGCCTGGGTGGCTTAACACCAGGCATTCATCTTCTCATAGCCCTGCAGCCTACATGTCTGTGATCGAGGTGCTGGGAGTTTCCTGGCTTGGGGACTGCACCCTTTCACCGTGTCATTGCATGGCCCTTCCTTTCCGTGCGTGGAAAGAGTGCGAGTGGGAGTGCACAGTCTCCAGTGTCGCTTCCTCTAGGGAAGGACGTCGGCCCTATCAGATCAGGGCCCGCCCTTAGGACCTCACTTACCATTTATCAGCTCCTTGTGGGCCCCTTCTCCAAGCACATGCACAGTGAGGACCACAGCATAGGAATCTGGGTGGGTGGGGGGGCACAGCATAGAAATCTGGGAGGGGGCACAACTCAACCCCGAGCAATGTGATCCTCTTGTTCCTTCCTCATGACAACTTTTGGAAGTGGGCACTCCTCCATCTTTTTTTTCCCCCTTAAGATTGTATTTATTTATTTATTCATTTATTTTAGAGTTTGGGGGAGGGGCAGAGGGAGAGGAAGAGGGAATCCCAAGGAGACTTTCCACAGAGCGTGGAGCTCGATGCAGCGCTCGATCTCATGACCCTGAGATCATGACATGACCCAGAATCAAGAGTCGGACGCTTAACTGACTGAGCCCCCCAGGCACTCCGCTCCTTCCTGTTCTTAACCGTGACAGGGCGGGGGGTGGGGTGGCTGTGAGCACCGGGTCCCAGTGCCGTGGGGAGGCAGAGTGGAGCTCGCAGAGCGGCTGTCTGGCTTCACAGCCCACACTGGTAATTCCTCCGCCCTACCGAACGCTGCAGGCCCCCTAGTCAATGGGCCATGGCCAAAAGTTTGCAACATCTTTTGTCTATTACTATGTATTTTGTTTAATCAAATGTAATGAGGTTTGTGGAAGCAGTAAACTGAAGTTATTTTCAAGTAGGAACTGTATTTAGTACCGTTAATTGAATCAGTCTAGTTAGTTAGAATAGAACAGTGGCTGTTTGCCCTGTAATAAGGAAATTGAGTTTCTCATAAAACAGCTAATTCATGTCATTTTACACCGTAGAACACACCGCAGGCTGAGCATCCCAAGTCCTCCTATGGCCTGTCTAGGCCTCGCCTGGACGGCAGAGTGACTCGGGTGTGGTCATAGTCTGGATGTGTCCCGACTGGCATTCGGGGACAGCAAAGGAACCTAGCCACCGAGAGGGGCTGGGTATAGATGATCACACTGACTCCTCTCTGATGTTCGAGGTGGGTTACAGGGGTGGGGGGCCCAAGTCTCAGAGCAGTTAAAAAAACAAGGCAGAATGACACTGTCGGTGGAGAAGCACATGGAATGCTCTCTAAATGCTACTTCTGCCTCTCTAGGATCCATTTCGTTTTCTAGTAACTGCACCCCCATGTAACCTGAGGGCTCCGTATAGAACAAAACTGGGTGCAAAAGCCTGGCTCCTTCTCCCACTGAGAAGTGGGACCTAGTTCCTCTACCCTTGAACCTGGCTGGCATTAGGGAGTTTCTCTGTGGATGGAAGCCGGGGGAAGTGGTGTTCTGGGACAGGCGAGGCTGGATCCTAGGGAATCTTGCTGTTTCCGCCCTGCTCTCTTGGCATTTCTGCTCTCTGCACCCAGGTGCTACACCATAAAGAAGCCAAAGAGGATCCAGGAGCGCCCCTTTGTAGAGGAACGGGCCCTCTTCCGGGAACTTCGGCAGCTACGCACCTGCCAACCACATCGGGAGCCCCTCTTCAAGTCCAGTCCTAGGTGAACCACCCCTGATGAAACCTCACGGAGCAGAAATCAGCAGACCCTTCTCAGCCAGGCCCAAACTTCAGATCTGTGAGCAAAATGAATCGTTGTTTTTTTTTTTTTTTTTTTTTTAAGCCCCTAAGTGTGTAATTGTTTGTTATGTACCAGTTGATGACCAAAACAGAGGCCCGCCCACTCCTCCCTAGATCTCCATTTGCAGGGTTGGGTAGAATGGACTCCTTGTGTCCCCAGAGATGCTCTAAGGCTTGCATCAGTGGTGCAATGCCCGGACGAAGGCCACCATTTAGGAAGCTGGCCATGGCAAATCCTATACTTTGGGACTATGAAATCGATGGCTGTTGGTTGTTCCTGGAGTAAAAATTCCTGGTTCCTTACACCATTCCTCACCTCAGAGGGTTAAAATGCCTTTTGCAAATGTTTCTAACTCTCCTGCAAGAGAATATCCCTTGGAAATGCACCCCAGGGCTACTCCTTTCTCTAAAATTGAGCCATGGAAAGAGATGGGTGGGGCCACTGGGAAGTCCAGGGATGTGCGTGTAGGGACACACGGCCAGCTGGCCTCACCAAGGTGGGCAGGCTTCCTGACAGCCCGGGCTCCTCAGGACCCTGAGCGGAAGGTAAGAGGGCTCCATCTCTCCTCGCCAGCTTCTGACACATGCGAATCCCAAACACTGGGGCTGGAAACCGGAGGTGGAGACTCGACTTCTGGCAGCCCAGCATGCTGGAATTCATTGGTATTTAAAAACACTTCCTTGCCCTTTTTCATTATACAGTCTAACATTTAGAGACTCCAAAATCACTACTTATTAGTACAATATAACTCTGAGAGCTTGGAAGTGGTGTTGGAAAAAACACTGCATTAAGAAGGAACAGTCTGAAGGGATGCATATGGGAAGTTGGGAATTCTTCAGAAACCCCTCGAACCCACTGGCCTAGCAGGTTCGCCGAAGAATAGCAGGTTGCCGGTGAGAAATGCCGCCTGATGTTTCCTGAACTTTATAGCTTGGCTCTCACAAGGTTGACTTGCACTCTGGATTATCTGTTGTCTCGGATCTTTCTCTAATTGGTCACTTTGTGTGATTGCTGTCCCCCAGCTCTGTCATTGTGGGACAGGTCCCATCCTGGTCTGCAGCTCTGCATTCTGCCTAGTCTTGGTCTAGGGATGCAGTAGGCACTAGAAAAGTACCGAATGAACCGCTTTGGAAAACTGAGGGGCTTTGTTTAACTTTCTTTTCCTTCCTAGTTGATCCCAAAGGAAACTTCTAGGGAAACCCACAGAGCAAAAGAGAGAATGAATTGTTCAAATACATTTTTTTTTATTATGTGTGTAGGACCACATCAGTTAATATCTTATACAACAGAAGTCAGGGAAGAAAGGGCACTCGCCACGCCCCAACCGTGAGAAGGCTGATGCTGGCTCTTCGGTTGTTTCCTTGTTCCCCTTCTGCCCTGTGTCTGTGGTGAGATGCTGTTGTAGGTTTTTGTGTCTCGGTGTCTGTGGGTTACGCTTAACGTCACGGTCTTGTGGTTTAGATTTGCGAAGTGATGTCTGTGACCTAGACAGTGTGACTTCACAGTGTGGCCTTAGAAGCATGCGTGGTCTGAGCGCCAGCTTTTGGTGCTGGAGCCACGGGGCCCGGAGGCCGTCACCACCTTCTCCGAGCTCTAATCTGGGCATCTGCAAGACAGAGCGGTGAACCTTCCTTGCCTTCCTGAGCTCTGTGCAGACGCATGGCTCCAGGGTGAGGCCTGACAGATGGTGCCTTTGTGAAGGCCATTGTGTTGCTTTCAGAGAACTTTAAAGTAACCACTGAGGGTCACAAGATAAACGGGAACACCAGGAAGTAGGAAGGAAAAGATTCCAAAGAGAGCGGCGCATCAGTGGGCCCCCACTTTCCTTCTCACTCGGGCTCTGTTTTTCCTTCTCTTTCATCTTTCCTTGTATTAAAAGCTTCTGTACCAAATGCTTTCCCTCTTAACCTTTGAGAGGAACCGATGTAGAGATCTGTTTAGCCGGAAGAAATGTAAGTGAGCTCTTATGTTTACAGGTTTGCTCTGTGGTTTTAAAAAAACTGTGTTTCCACCACTAAATCGTAGGAGGGTCATTGGCACTTCTATGATGAGACCAGAGAAAAATGAATTTTTTAAAAAAGGTTTTATTTATTTGAGAGAAAGAGAGAGCCTGAGTGATGGCGGGGAATGGGGGTGTGGGCGGCGGAGGGTGAGGGAGAAGCAGGCTCCCTGCTGAACAAGGAGCCAGATGTGGGACTCAATCCCAGGACCCTGACGTCATGTCCTGAGCCAAAAGCAGACTCTTAGCTAACTGAGCCAGCCAGGCCCCCCAAAAATGTAATCTTTAAAGACATTTTTACGTGGGATCTGTTGAGGAAGGGCAATGATACCCGATCCTTCTAGGCATCAGTTAGTGGATCAACCAGTGTCAGAGGAAATGGTGCAGTATGGTGGTGGGCTGACAGAAGAGAGTCTTCATTGGATTTCAAGTGCAGTGGCTCCTTCTGAGCCTTAGTAATTTTCATACACACGTCTACATGATGCAGGGGTCAGGCATGCCCTTTCTCTGCTCGTTCGAAAATGCGTGTGTAACTTTTAACTCCCTCCAGTCTTAGCCAGTACAAGCTTACGTTGACCAGAAGCCTTACCAATAACATAAAGTTGATTAACACATATTTTTCTTATGATATGCATTATATACTGTTTCCTTATAATGAAAGAAAACGTTATTAAGAAAATCATAAAGATAAGAAATACTGCAGAGGATCATAGGGGGAGGGAGGGAAAAGTGAATGGGAAGAAATCAGAGATGGAGACAAACCATGAGAGACTCTTGACTCCGGGAAACAAACTGACGATTGTGGAAAGGGAGGTGGGTAGGGGAATGGGGTCACTGGGTGATGAGCACTGAGGAGGGCTTGTGATGTGTTGAGCACTGGGTGTTATAAGCAACTAATGAATCATCGAACACTACTCCAAAAACTAATGATGGACCCTATGTTGGCTAACTAAACTTCAATTAAAAAAAAAAAAAAGAAAGAAAAGAAAATCATAAGGGAGAGAAAACTCATTTAGAGTACCGTCATTGTAAAAAATCTACATGTAAGTGGGCTGTGCAGTTCGAACCCCTCTTGCTCAAGAATCAGCTGTACCTGGTTTTGCAAACAGAACCTCTCTGCATTAGAATTGGATGGGAGAGTTATGGAATAAACTAAATATATGAGCCAAAGCAAGGCCAACAGTACAAAACCGAGAAGATCCTGTCAGCAATCACCTGTGTTATGACCTGTGTTATGACTCTGTGTTAAGATCTCTGAGTGTGTTCCTACATCTTATCGTCACAGCCCGGAGGTAGTGTACTCTTGTCTTTATGGTATAGATGAGGAAGCCAAGGGAGATGAAGTAATTTTTCATTGCGTCTCAGCCTGCATAGAGGAGTACCTGGGCTGCCGGTCCCAGAGCCCACCCAGTTACCCCCAATGACAAGCCGTCTCCAAGGTATCCAGAATTCTGGATATCCCTTGTCATTCTCCTATCTCTGATCCACCTGTAAGGAGACTGGGCTGGACTTATTTGCAGATCACGTGGCTGGTGGACAGCAAAGCTAGTCCCTACCCGTGTACCGACTGCTCTTCAAAGCCCATGCCCCTCTCACAGACAGCCCCAGGCTAACCACCCACTAAAGCTTTGTCTCCCCTCCTCTTAGAATGTTGGTGATGGTGGTAGATGTCTCATCCTGAAAAGTTAGGGACGTAAAGCTGTCGGCCATTTAGAAATTGTGTTACTGCTTAAACTCTGAGATATCTTTTCTTCTTAGAAGAGCCAGTTGGATAAAGATGGTTATCCCATAAACTCTGTTCCATCTTAAGGCATTAAAAAGATCAGTAGAGGTCATAAAGGCCATCTGTGTTATGGTTTCTCCATGACACACTTGTCAGATTTCAGATGGGAAGGTTCCATGGGTGTTTCTTTTCTCTGCTTCTCCACCTGTGTCACCTCCTGGGACACCCTTGGCCCCATCTATCTGGTATTAGAGAAGTTCAGCCGTGGAGCCCTTGGTGTCCTCAGGGCAGCAACAAGCCTTAGGAAATGGAATGATGTGGGCTCTGGTGCTGATTTTGCCCACTGTCCACTAGCTGGCTGACCTTGGATGTGCAGCCTTGATCTCCTGTGCCTTATTATTATTATCTTTCTTATTATTTTTATTTGTTTCTCCATTTCTCCAGAAATGGGGATACTAGTGCCTCAGTCAGAGGTTTATACCCGGGATTGGAGAAATGCTGTGTGCATTGTCTGACACAGGGCCAGCACCAGCACGGGGTAACCAAACCAGCATGCAGCACCACGCGGGGGAGGCCTCGGCTAGTGAGCCCAGGAAGCGTGTCTGGCTGGCTGTCCCTTCCATCCATCCTTCTTTGGGTCAGTTATTCCCTCTCACCTGTGACAGCACCTGACCAGGGATTAGAATTCAGTAAACACTAGCTTCTACTATTTTATTACTAATATCACTGTCATTGTCTTTATTCAGGGGACATTTTGAGTCTGCCATAAAGCAAAGGAACCAAATGGCGATGTGAGAGGGGGTTGTAGAATTCTTTTTCTTTATGAAGTGTCATTAAAGATGCTATCGACAGTATTGGCAGCTTCATTAAGAAGTCTGTTGATAATGGTAATAAGGCTGGCACATTTGGGATTCAGGATGGCACTTCTCAAGACAGAGGCGGAACTCAGGCTGGCATTGCCGAGCCGGGATATGGCTCAGGGTCTGGAGGGCTGGGTGCCCGAGACGGCGCGGTCTGGGTAGATGGGAGCCTGGGTCCCCGGTGCCTGTTTGGCTCCTTTCTTTCTGGCTGGCGACTCTGTGAGCAGCACTCCACCACTCTGGGGACTCAGTTTCTCAAGCTGGAGTCGAGAGAGCCCACTCAGCTGTGAATTGGCTCTCAGAGAGCTGAGTCTGGGGGCTTGCTATCTCCTTAGGACCTGGAGCTAACACAGAAAAAGCAGGGAATGCGGTTCTTTGCAGGCGGTGCCCTCTCCTGCCCCTTTCTTCCCATGTCGTCTTTCAAACAATGTTTGTTCACAGCTCCTTTGTGTCAGGCTGGAGATCGGGCAGGCCTAGCACATGGACCAACAGCATCCCTGGTGACGGATCCCTGTGGATCTCTGGCTGGGAACCATAGGCCAATATTTCGCATCTCCCGTTCCGGGTCTGTGTGTGCAAGTATAAAGCTGAAATGGCCTTCTCAGGCAGGAAGTATAATTCGGTCATAACAACATTTGATTTCTAAATGGGGAACAATCACTAATAGCGGTTTTAGAGATTGATCTCTGTTCATCCTCCTGCCGCTGTGACATCTGTCAATCAGGCCAAGGCTGCCTCTTGGTCTTTTATCTGATTCCAGCGCCGATGTGTTTAGGGAATAGGCTTGTACTCAAAATGTAAATAGGTGTCTTACTCTCCCTCTTAAAGCTATTACTGTGTCGATGGATGTCTTGCTATAGTTAAGGGTCTGTCAGCATTTACATTAAGGAGCCTTATTTTCGAAGGCTTAAAATGCCATTAAAATCTGCCCGATGTGGTTCTTCAAATGGTCAAATTATCCAAATTTCTTTTCAAAAATCTGTTTGGCTCTTTATTCATTGGTGAAAATATGCACCCTGTGCCACCCCTCGTGGAGTCTCGGTTTCAGAAGCCTTGCAGTGTTCTGTGCCCAAGACATTTCTCCTCCTGGTCTGAAGGTCTTTGGTCATTTTGAGTTTTCTTTGTAAAACTCCCTCATGTTTATAAGGATGTTTAGATAGGAATTGAGCTCATGTTAGGATATTTTCAGGATATTTAGCACTTTTCGGTCTTTGTAAGGAGAAAAAAAAAGAATGAAGCGGCACTGAGGTTGACCATGTGTCTGGACCATTGTGTCCACTGAAATATTACCTCATTTAAACCGCACAGGAGACTCTGGAGGGGACTACTCTCTTTCCTTTTACAATTGAGGTGACAGCTTTGGAAGCTAAATGGTAGATTTGTGCTTGAAGACCCACATCCAAGCCATGACCTTTACACTCTATTAGAGATACTTATGCTTATTTTGAAGGTCAACCAAGACACAAATCAAGGTCAAACACTTTTTAAAGTTTATTTATTTATTTGAAAGAGAGAAAGAGGCGTGGAGAGGCGGAGGGAGAGAGAGAGAGAGAATCTCAAGCAGACTCCCCACCGAGCACGGAGACCAACGGGGAGCTCGATCCCAGGACCCCAAGATCATGACCTGAACCAAAATCAAGAGCCAGCCACTTAACTGAATGAGCCACCCATGTGCCCTCACGGGCAAACATTTTAAGAGACTTCAATAACTTCTGCAGTTTTGCTGGACTACTACTTTCCAAAGGCTGGTCTTACTCTTAGCAAGAACCTCCCTCTCCTTCTCTCTTTGACAAATATTTTTTCAGCACATACTATAATAAGCCCTATTATCATCACACTTAAATAATTGTATTAATTTCTACACCAATTTAAGGTTAATCATCTCTGCTTCAGAATTGTCACACACGTCATTCTTTCTGCTTATGAGACCGTGTCTCACCTCTGCCAGTTCTTTAAAGCTAAGAGATCCTTGTCCTGGTTTGCCAGCACGTCCTGTTGTCCAGGTTGAATGATCAATGCTTCCATCCTTCATGCTAAAAAATCTAGGTGGTAATATATATGGTCACCCTGGGCATGGTCAAGTCTAGTCTTGGCTACTCAGCAAGGTTTTCACTGAGAATCCACTTCACTCATATTTGGGGAAATTTCTCTAATCTGTTACTTTTCTCAGCCACTCCTTACAATTGGCCAATTAAATAACCTCTAAATGTTCTACTTACATTTCTTGGTTTTGATAGTACCTCTTGCTCGGTATGCCTCATGACCTCCGTGATGGCAATGGAGAGTACTTAGTACATGTTTGTTTCTAATGCTTCTTTTCTCAAGGGCCCTGCTTAAGGCTGTTTCTGTAGGAGACTGTCCATAATTCTCTGTTCCCCAACTCACCCAGTTCCACCCTATCTTTATCTGTCTGGGTGTTTATCCCAAAGTATGGCTTAAAAAATGGCCAGTGTTGTCTCCATGTGCCTGGTACAAAATGGATCTCAAGCATGAGCTGAATAAGTGAATGGATGTCTTCTTGAAAAAACCTTCACGATGGATTTTCTAACGACCTGGGCTGCTCTGGGAACTTTCAGACTGAAGCAGCATTTAATTTCCTGTAACGCTCGTTTTAAATGACAATAATTTCACTAAGACTTTGAATGTACAACCCTGGCAGGTAGCAAACTCTGCTACTTTTTCATTCATTGGAGTCGGCTCAAGATATGCATGCTAGCGTTTTGTCCTCACTGAAAATTCAGAGGCACATCTGGTCAGTCGTTTTGTCCTTCAGGTCAAGGATGGGGCTTTAGGGACAGTGGTGACATGGAAGGCTCTGTGAAATAATGGGTTTTGGGTGCTAGAAGCACACACTTTGCATTTAGAGGTATGTATTAGTTATCTATTGCTGTGTAACAAATTATCCCCAAATCTGCAGCTTACAGCAAAACAGAGTTGTTACCTGACAGTGCTTATGGGTTGAGAAGCCATATGTGGCTTCATTGGTGGCCTCCCATGTAGGGTCTATCACAAGGCTGAAATCAAGGTGGTGGGTGACATCGCAGTCACTTCAAGGGCCGATGAGAAGGAATCTTCCTCCAAGCTCCCTCCCGTGGCTGCTGGCAAGATTCAGTTCCTCACAGGCTGGCGAATTGAGAGTGTTGGCCAGATATGTAAAAAGCCATTTGGGTCTCTCCATAGGGCTACTCACAAGACAGAAGCCTGCTTCCTTCAGTAGGAAGGGTGAGGAAGACAAAGAAAGCCAGATAGAGAGAAAGAGAGAGGACATGAGCCCAAGATGGAAGCCATGTCTTCATAACCCAGTATCAGAAGAGCCATCCCATTGCTGCTGCTGTATTTTCAGGAGCCCTGAGTTGGTAAGTGCAATCCACACCTGAGGGGTGGGCATTACATAGAGTGTGAACACTGGGGGGTGGCAATCGTGGGGCCATCTTAGGGGCTATCTACCGTGACATGAATGGGCCCACATCCTGGCTCTTTCCTTCAGTCTCTGTTTATCTTTAAAGAAGTTACTTTACTCTTCTGAGGATCGGGTTTCTCATCAATCAGATGATGTCCATTTTTGAAGGTGGTTAATAGGGAGAAATAATTTTTGTGAAACACACATAATAGGTGTTCGATAATGGGTAGCTGGGACTATTATTACTGTAATTAATCTTGGTGGGTGCTGAAGGTTTTGGATTTTCAATTCTGTGTCCTAAGGAACACAAGCTCCCTGTGGACCATGTGCCTTTGACTGAGAACAATATCGCACTTTCAAACTTAGCTGATTTTGAGTTGCTTTCTGGGCATGTGTAAGTTCTTCTATGTCCTCCTGTCCTCTCTGGGAGGTAATTTATGGCAGTGACGCTGTCATTTATGCCATTATTTTTGAGGTGATGGAGTCAGCCCCACCCCGAGAGGATTTGTTTCCTCTGTTAATGTTTCCTGCGATTTCCCCCTTTCCATTCACTGTCTACATGCTCCCTCTGTCCCCTGTTAGAATTCACAGCATTTGCTAACTGCTGCTGGAACAGAGAGTCTTCTCCCTCTAGGGGTAAGAGCTAACAGACAGTGTCCCCAGCATCTGACAAATATAATACATATTTGTGAAAGGACCATTGTCACATCTGATGAAGGCCCACCCTGGTGCCTTTCCTGTGGCCTTTCACTTCTCGGCACACCCTGCCTCATGCTCCATGCCCTGCCAGAGGCCTTTTGACACAGCCAAATCTGACAGGGGAACACCTTCATGAGTCCAGTTGTGGAGGTCACTCATCCAACAAGCACGACTGCAGAGCTGCCACAATGAGTGAAAACAGATGTGGTCTCTGCCCTCATGGGGAGACAGACTGTAATTGAATAGTGGCCCATAGGCAGTGGCCCATCTCATTGAACTCAGTGAAGGAAGAGTGAATGGTGTTTGGAGACTACTAGTAGAGCAGGATCTGACCTGCCCTGGGGATCAGGAGAAACGTCACTCTGTAGGTGAGCAGGAGAGGGAGAGACAGAGGAAAGAAACTTCAAGGCAGAGGGGACAGAGGACAGCATGTTCAAGGTCCTGAAAGGGGTCAGTATTGACATAGTTAGAGTCTGGATTGCTGCTCAGTAAATACATACTCCATTTTTCTCTCATGGAAGATTGTTTACTTTTCATCTCCCTGACCTTGGTCTTGACCACATGACTTGCTTTGCCCAGTGAGATGTTAGAGGACGTGGCAGGAGCAAGAAATGTGCTTGCACAGAGAAATGTGCTTGCACAGAGAAATTTTCTCTCTTATGCCTCTTGTATCACCACGAGGGGAACATGTCCCAGGAAGCCTGCTGGCCCCAGAAGGATAAAAGATACATGGCACACAGGAACCCCAGACCTGTACTTTGCAGTGACCTACAAGACCAGGGCAATGTTAAATGCTTTCGGTGTGTGCCACTGAGCTTGGGAATGGGTGGGTGGGGTGGTTTTGGGGACAGAAGGAGGGCCAGGGAGGCTGGGGATGAAACAGCAATTTGGACAGTGGTGCAGGATTCGGCTGGAGAGGAGCAAGGACCAGAGAGTGCTGGGCTTTGGAGGTCAGAGTAAGGATTGTGGTTTTTTGTCTAAATGTTCTGGAAAGCTAGGGAAGTTTTCATCAGGGGAATGGCATGGTCTGACTGTGGAAAACACTCTAGAGACGGGTCAGATTTTCTTGTTCAGAAATCTTTGCACGGGGTATGAGCCACCCCATACCTGCCTCCCCAATTTCTGTAGCCGTGTTTTTCACAGTGGCTTCAAGAGCTTCTCTTCTAGAAAGCCTCCCAACAGGTGTGTTTTATTCTTCTCTTCCTTGAGTTCCAATGCCACTTTGTTCTTTTTTTCCTTCAGGACATTCAGCCAACAGAACTTGGCCTCAGGTCCATCTGTGACTTAGACTGGGGTGTCCTTGAGGGCAGGGCGTGTGAGGTAGTCTTCTCTGCCTGCCTGTTTATGTTTCTGGGTGCCTACCATCCCCTAGACCGCTGTGCACACGATCTGTCTGGTAAGTAGCGGGTGCTCACTAAATACTTCTTGAACGATTGAATGAACGATCTTACTGCCCTTTGTGGTTACTCATCATATAGTAGACTTCCAACCTGTCTGTCTTCACCTCTCCCACCTGCGAAAAAAGGAGAATTATGGGGCCCCTTCCTGGGTTGTTATGAGGATCGAGCATGTGAGTATGATTAAGCAGTGCCTGTCAATTAGTAAGCATTCAAAAATGTTAGCTAATTGAAGTCCCGTCATGGTTTTGCAAAGGGTGAATAAATGAAGGGGATATATCAAGGGAGACCTTTGTGAAGGGACACCAAGCCACCCACACTGGCAGTGAGAGGACACACCATCCACGGACGGTGTTGGGTGAGCAACCATTAGACGGTCTTGGCCAGTAGACTGTACACCAGGTCCTCTTGTTAGGATTTGACTCATTTAACTGAAGGCCCCTGGCTGATGGACCACTTCTGGGAGCCTGAAACTGAAGGTCTTCTGGCATCTGACATCTCCAGCTCCAAAAGTTTCAGGCAGGGATTTAAGTGTAGCAGAATCCTGTGGTCCCGCAGTTGGTCAAATGGAATACCTGGAGGAAGGGGACCTCTACCTAAGTCCAGACACTCCTTCCCCAACTTCTCGAGGGCAAAATACACTCCATTTTGTATCGCCTTGTTCCTCCAAACATCCAGCACATATGGGACATAGTACACGCTTGCTGTGTACTTGAATGAATAAACAGTTGAGAGCCTGTGATAGTCCCCGGTCAAAAAAAAAAAAAAAAAAAATTTACGATATTGTCTAGATTTAAAATAATCCTCAATTTTAAAATGCATTAGGTATTAGGCCAGCTGCAGGGGGAGGACACGCGCCTGCTGGGGGTGGACGCTGAGGAGAGGGGATGTGACCCTGCCGCAGACAGCAGGACAGGTGCAGACCCTAACCCTGGTTACCTCCTGCCCTCCCATCAGAGCACCTTCCTCTCCCATCAGGAGCCTATCACCCGTCTCTATCGGGGAATTGCAAAATTTGAAAATATCTTATTCACACCTAGGCATGTCATTTCTCCACTGGCAGTGTAACATGCTTCCTCATTTACATATAATTCGTTTGACTCATGTAAACTGCATTAACAGAAAGAGGAGCTATGCGACAAATTACGAGTGACAGAGGCCGGGCTGGATCACAGTTATTTTTATAAGCCCCGGTAAGCGATGATGTTGTGTTTTTACAGTGCAACAGGTCCCAGCAATATGGAAGAGCCTGCAGCCGCCGGAAGCCCATCGGTGCTGACCGGTGGTGCAGGTGGCAGCTCCGTGTGGGAGGACCCTGGCCAGAGAGGCCCATCAGGCGCCGGGGTTTAGAGTCCCGGGGACCACACCGTCCGATTTTGGCATTCTCCAGGGCCAGCGCCTGGGATGGAAAGTGTGTGCGTAGACCATGCACCCAGGAGGACGCGGCTGCCTGCCTCCTTCCTGTCCTCTTCCTCATTCTAGAAACCGAGCTGGCCTCTTCCCTGTATGACATCCCCGTTCTTTGCTTATAAGGTGGGCAGGGTAATGTGGTCAAGGAGAAGAATGGGATTTAAAAGCAAAACAAAATAAAACAAAACCGGGAAAAATGAGAAGGGGTCCTGAGATGCTTAAACCCAGGATACAAGCTAATACTCCCCGAGCACTTACATGTGCCAGATGAACGAAAGCGGGTACTTGATATGCACTCTCTGGTTTAACCCTGAAGCCACCCTCCTGAACCAGCTATCACTCTTCTTGTTAATTAGGATGGTTACCTGTGCTATGTTACAAGCCGGAAGAATGAGAGCTGATGAGTTGGGGTGATTGTAGCTGAACCAGGACTCAATGCACGTCTTTCTGAAGTTAAAGATGACAGTTCTGGCCACTAAGCTCTCCTGTCTCATCATAGGTACCCAGTCTTGAGAGAACCCTTGCTTGGGGCACTTGGGAGGCAGATAGCTGGTGAAGCTTCCAGCTCTTGGTTTTGACTATTTCGACTCAGGTCATGATCTCCTGATGGTGGGACTGGGCCCCGCGGTCAGCGGGGGGGTCTGCTTCACATCCTCTCACTCTTTTCCTCTGCCCTCCTGCGTGTACGTTCTCTCTCAAAAATAAATAAATCAGTCTTAAAACAAAAAATAAAAACAAAAAAAAAAAAAGAAAAAAGAAAGAAAGAAAACCCTTGCATGTCTGAGGGGAGATGGGGAATTTCAGGATTGCCTTGGTAAAGGCTGAGCTGGGGTGTGGGTCATGGGAAGGTCCAGGTTCGGGGCCTCTGGCTTTAAGCGCGTCGGCTCCAGGTCCCCTTCACCATAGACAGTCTGTCGCCACACCTGCTAATCACCGCCCTTGGCCCCAGAACAGGTGCTGTGATTGTGGGGGTTTTCTCCCCTCTTATTCTTATTTATTTATTTATTTATTTGCGAATCTGAATTGTGCAAACCTGAAATTGTGATCTATAATGTATTGATAGTCTTAGTTGATGCATAGATTTAGAAATAATGCAAACTCTACTTTACATTTCCTCCTCCAGAGAATTAATCTTGAATTGTGCTGTTTTTGAATTATGGGAGGCCTTCGGGAATAGGCCTACATCCCTTGCAAGAAAATTAATCACCCTGTAAATGACTTAACCCGCCTCTCAGGGCTTCGTGGTGGAGACTAAAAGGAAGAATGCAAATGATTCAAAACGGCCTGTGTGTTACCTGCCCCGCACGCCCCGACTCCCCACCCTCCGCCCTGGCCCTCCTGTCCTGAGTGACAAACCTTCCCAAACAAGCCTCCTTACTCTGGTTCTCCCTGTCTGCTAATTGCAGGTTTCCAAACTCTCTGGGGCTTTTTGTCAAATGCCACTTCAGGGATCCCCAAAGTTTAATTCACCCCACAACACAGGGCAGCAAGCCCTTGGTTCTGCCTCTGCGTTATCGTCCAGTGGGTGCAGAAGGTATGCTAGGAACGTGTTCTCTCCACAGAGGAACCCAGAGAGGTGCCCTAAGGTACTGGGGTCCTTGTGGCTGGGTCTTTGATTTCTGGTTGTTGTTCTGCAAAGGGACAATGGAGTAGGTTTATGAAACTGGGCAGAGTGTAAGATACTGTCTTAGCAATCCCCATGGCCATTTCAGGGTGTCCGTTTACAATTGCTTGTTTAATTTTTTTCTCTACCCCCTGCTTCCACCCCCCAACTCCAGAACCTAGACCAGGGGTCCTTGGCCCACAGAAACACACTTTTCTTCTTAGTCTCTTGTCTCCTTCCTCGTGCACCCGCACCGCTGGGGGAAGGGCCAAGGTGCAACCCTTCTTTTGACTTCCGACTCACTGTGGGAAGTGGTGGGTGATCTTGGCCAACATCTTTCTTTTCAGGCAAGAAGCTGAGATCCAGAGGGCCAAACTCGACTTTGCAACAGGAATTAGCAGCGGAGCTTAAAGTTGAGCAGGAGGAGAGCTGACAACCCGTGTCTCCACTCTCCTCTGCCCTCCCAGGATGGCTGCATTCTTTGACATGAGACAGAGATTTTCGACCTCTGGGGCCCAGCGGAAGCATCTGCAGAAACTTTAGAAAAGTCTGTATTTGCTTGCTCGGGCTGCCACTACAAAGCACCACACACATTCTGTTTAAACATCAGAAATGTTTCTCCTTATAGCTCTGGAGGCTGGAAGTTCGAGATCAAGGTATTGGCAGGGTTGTTTTCTCAGGAGGCCCGTTAGGGGTGGTAGATAACAGTCTTCTCTTTTGGTCTTCCCACAGCCTTCCCTCTGAGCCTGTGTCCTAACCTCCTCTTCCTATAAGAACACTGGTCGTGTTGGATCAGATCCCACTCTAGAGACCTCCTTTTACCTTAATTATGTCATTGAAGACCCCATTTCCAAAGACAGTCACATTCTGAGATCCCTAGGGATTGGAACTTGAACATACGAACTTTGGGGTGACACAGTTCAGCTCTTAACACTTTTCCCTCTGCCCCGCCCTTTAATTCACGTCCTACCCACATGCAAACTAATACATTCACCCTGTCCTCAAAGCGCTCAGAGGCTTAATCCATCCCGGCTTCAACTGGAAGTCCAAAATCTTGGCTAAATACCGTGTAAAGATAGAGTTGGCGTTCAAGTTAGGATTCATCCTGAGGTAAAATTCCTCTCTAGCTGTAAGCCCGTGAAATCAGAGAATTATTTGTTTCCAAAACACAAGAGTGAGACAGGCAATAGAGAGACGTCTCCTTCCAGAATGGTTCCATCAGAAAGAAGAAAGGGGTTACGGGTCTCAAGCAGGTCAAAAGCCTAGCAGAGAAAAATTCCCTTTGATTTTAGGGTGGAGAAAAATCCCCTTTGGCTCCATGTTCTGTGCTGTGGGCCCACCAGTTGTCTCCTGGTTCCCAGTTAGGAGCTTCTGTGATGGTGTCTAGCGGTGTCCCACCACTATCCTAACCCGGGCGCCTGAAACCTCCGTATACCACCAGCACGTCCCAGGTGTATGGCAGCCCCACAGCCCTAAGAGGGAAGTTCGTAAGTCCCAGGAAGGTCACCTTTCCTGGCCCCCCATCCTTGGAAGGAATTCAAGGAGAGAAAAGCGCTTGTCCTCATCTTCTGTGTGTTCCCGTCACCGGCACCATGTCTGTCACACCATACACTCGAGAAATATTTGTTGGGGATGAGTGATTGTAGGGAAGCTGTGATCCCTCCCTGAAAAGACAAACCAATTAAATTTCAAAATCACCTCAGAGAGGCACCAAATGGCAGGATCCCAAGGATCACGGCCCCTCCGTGGAGCCCCTGGAAACTTCTTTCCATTCTGAATAGAACTCCTTTGCTTTGCCTCGCAGAAAGGGCTCCTTTCAGCCAGTAATTAGTGTTCGTAAGTGGAAGCTACTTAGGAAAGAACACAAAGCCTCAGAAAGTTGTATTATGCCATTTATAAGTGTCCGGTGATCCGCGGCCATGCTGTGATTCACGGAGCTGAAATAAATGATTTGCCTAAAAAAAAAAAAAAAATTAACTTTCATTCCGCCGGTAGAACCTCTTAATTCCCGTTACACATGTCAGCATATTATGACTGGAAGCTGTCAGGTTCTAATGACTAAAATTTCATTTTTCAGGCTTTTCACGCTGTGTTTGAGAACTATAGGTTGGAAATAATTTTGCAGCTAAGTTACTTCCTCATCTGGTAAATTTAGCAATTTCTTTCCTTGCCATATCTTTTTTTTTTTTTTAATGTCCATGTTTACATTAATACTTCGAACAAGCTAACCTCATGCTTTGCTCGATCAATGGGGGTGGGGTGGAGGGGGGAACAAGAAGTCATGGTGTTTTTCTCCTGAAGCTGCTGTCCATTTTATGGGACATAATGTGATTCGGCAGCTGACAGGTTCAATGCAAAATTATTTTTACTTGGCAGAGGGGATCAAAACATGGATGATTTTAAATAAAGAACGTTAGCACTATGTTTAAAAAAGTGAAATATATTGCATACCCTTCGTATGGATAAACAGCCTTGACACGGCGTGTAACTCGTTTTATTGTGCTTGAAATGGGAATTTGTTGACATGATATTCAATAAATAGAAATATTGCAGTCATGTTCGCTTACCTCAGATACTATATCGAATAGGAATTATTGATCCCCAGTTATTACACTTGTTTCTGAAATGCTACGTGGAAAGCAGGGAAACCAAGTTCCAATTTAAGTTGTTAATAGATTGGTCGCAAAATTTATGTTATCCACGTCCAACAAATCAAGAATAAAAGCTCGTGAAAGGCTAGATGGTCCACGTTGCATTACTCATTCTTTCCCCTGTAAAAAGCCTTTAGCAAGAGACTGACCAAAGAATTTTAAATCTCTCATCATCTATAAGTCATTGCTCAAAGTGTCCCTAAATGGGATTAAACAATCGTCACTCATATTTCCTGAAATGACTGCCCCTTCTACCGCCTCTTTGACTTAAATTAAGGCTAATGATCTGTTTTCAGGAGAAAGGAAAGAAGTACATTTTCCTTCAATGACTTGTCAAGACTCTCGCATCGTATCGGTTATGGGAACGCTTCTAGGCAATGATGACTTATTTCATCTCTTTGTCGGAGGGTTTGGCTCAGGGACGAGCAGGTCCCAGCGGACTTAACGGCCATGTTGGGTCCCCTGTGTGGAGGCTGTGGTTGGAGGGGGCTCCAGACACAAAGCGCCCTGGATCCCGTGGGTGTTACTGTGTTTCTGTGTCTGACTGCAAGGGCGAGGGCAGGGCTGTGGGCTCCGGATGCAACACACATTCCATCCCCTCAGTCTCTCTCCTGCCTCACTTCTTTCCTTTCTTTTTTGGTTCTCTTTTTCAGTCCATAAACATTGAATGGAGTGTCCGCCAGGTCCCAAGCTCAGTGCTGGCCCTGGGACACCCAGGTAGATCAGGCTTCACGGTGCTCAAGCAGATGCTGGGGTCCTAGGAGCCCCAAACCCCTCCGTGTACCTAGGCAACCACAGGACGTGACGATGTGGTTGGTGGTTACAAGCTCAGAGAGACAGTGCATGGGGCAAAAGGTAGGGCCAGACTGGCTGTGACTCCCGGCTCCATTCTTGGCATTTTGGAGAATTATGAATGAGTGACTATCACACAGTAGGCCCTCAGTCGAGCAGTGTCTCAGAGGTCTACACCAGACAGACAGGTGACTCATTTACACGAGGGTGCCAAGGAGGAATGAGGTTGACCAGATGTCAGCGACAATGGGGCTGTGGGAGGCCATGGGTAGAGTGCATTTCTTCGGGAGATAATGAAATGAAATCAAAATAAAATGAAAATCCTTCGAGTGAGCACGAAGAGGTTGTCAGCCTAGGACAATACTGCACACGAGGACCACAGACAGGCCGCTGGGGGCAAGTAGCGACACTTCAAGGGTTGGAGGGTTCTTTCCCATGGTTGTCAGACCTGAGTTTTTTCAAAAGAAGCCAGAAATGTGGCTTATGCTGTAACCTGGCCAAACGCTAAAGGGGAAAAATCTGTCCTAAAAATGGTAAAGACACTCTGCAAAGTAAGCCAGCTCTATCTGTCAGCCCTATGAGGCTTGAATCTGGACAAAGATCTGTCTCTTGTCTGGACACACTGATTTCGTGCTCTCATTCCAAAAGGACTTGCCGGGGACTTTCTGCAGCAGTTAATTCAAGTGGAAGGTATCCTGGTTGGAGCTGATCAAGGTGCGATTTGAATCCCAGCACCAGAATGTAATGATCTGACGGACTTGCGGTCAGTTATGAAGCCTCAACTCCAAAACGGTGATTTTACTGCTTGCTGCTGTGTTGTTGTGAAGATCCAATGCGGGGATGTCGGCAAAGCTCCCAAAACAGCGTCTGGAGCACTTAGACTTGTTCCCTTACCAGACAGGGGAGGAGGAAGAGGGTTAGAGGGAGGAGAGGTGAGGCAGGATGTGTGAGAGGCAGGTGGAGATGGAGTGACTCTGGGCCTGACTAAGAGAGGCTCCTGGGTCTCCCCCTCCTCAGCAAGGGTCTAAAAGAGGGTATGGCTAGTGTGCAGAGAACAGCTTCAGGGACCCAGCAGGGTGGGGAGGGAGTGGTCTGTAGACATCTCTTCGGGATGGCGGGGAGCTCCTTTCTTCACGGCCTCGGAGATGGGATTCGGACCCCAATGGGACGGAAAGGCAAATCCCTTTGGGGCCAGCACGGGGCAGTCTGGTATTGGCATCCTGGTCCGGGATGCCCTCCCTCTTCTTTGGGATGTCAAATGACAGCTAAAGCTGACTGACTTTTGGCACCTGCGAGGTTAGATTTTAAGATTAGTTCCATGTTTGTTCTCTTTGCAAAATAAATCGTGCCCACCGCAGAAAATCTGGAAAATGTAGACACACGCAGAGAAGGACCCAAAACATAGACAACTGTGGAGCGCACACTCTGACCTTGCCCTCGGCATGTCCACACTGACCCTGCCAATCTTTTTTGCTTTGCCTTTCTAGCTCATTTATACTGAGCAGGGCCATTCTGTGGCCTGACTTAGCATGATGTTGCTTTCAGAAGGAACCCCTGTCTGAGATCACAAAAAAACATACACTGAAGACTTAAATGCTTGGCCTCTGTCTGTTCCAAGGTCCTGCTCCCCAAGCCCTATACCAGGCATCTGCTGTGCTCTGTCTTCTGGCCTCCGTCCTCCAACTTCCCCAAACTGGATTGGAGACCCAGATCCTTCAGACTCTCCTCATTTTCACTCGTTTGCTTTCTATCCCCCTCCTTTCAACACTCATTCACTGTCAGGGTTCCCAGATAAAATACAGGATGCCCAGTTAAATCTGAGTATCAGTTACGTAATAGATTTTTAGTATGTCTCATTGAACATTTAAGATAGACTTATTTTTTTATTATTTTTTATTTTATTTTTTCAGTGTTCCAAGAGTCATTGTTTAAGCACCATACTTTTTATGCTAAAAATGATTTTACACTTCAAAGTTATTCATTATAATACTAAAAATACTAAATACTAAAAATACTAAAAATTATTCATTATAATACTAAAAATTATTCATTATGGATCAAACTTAACCAGCCATCCTGTATTTTTATTTGCGAAGTGTTACCACCCTACATGCAAATCAGAAAAGCAGACTTTGGCTTTTTCGGGGCTCATATTGCTACAGAGAGGTCCAGGAATAAAGAAATTGACTAGTAAAAGTCAGAGGGCCCCTTAGAGGACTTGGCTAGCCTGAGTCAGAAGGGGAGCACAGCAACATGTTTATTTGTGAGTGTGTGTGTGTGCGGGTGCATAGACTTATTTGATGAAAGTTGGTTCCTACCGCATCTACATGTGCACACACACAAACACACATGTATACACACTATCCTTTCTTTCCAGCTCATCACTTCTCTTAAACATCAAATATTTGGGGGGACAATATCACTTTATAAAAAAAAAACCGCTTAAAATAAAATGAAATGAAGGTAGGTTTACTCTAATTATTAGAGATTTTCACATTACCTTTTGTTTAAATTAGACCTAGTGCTGCAGGAAACATCCTTGTGAATATATCTTCATCTGGGCATTTGATTATTCCTGAAGATGCGTTTGCAGGAGGGAAATGAAAACTATGGATCACTCTTTTAAGCTTCTTGAACATATTACCTCTGGAAGTTTAATTGCACTTTTTCATTTAGCAAACGTTGCTCCTGATTATTGCAGCAAACTTGGACTGGGGGCTGATAACCAGTGGCCTCTCTGTCTCTAGTGAGCTCCCCAGTGTGGAGAGCGAAGGTCCCTCTCCGGCTACACGTCTCCAAAGTTATCAAGGACAAAATGCCAACTCCTTACCGCTTTTATTTTCTGTTTTAAATTGCTAATCACAATGATTGACTTTTTATTTATTTGGCCACTTACATACACTTTCTCCTTGGAGTTGTCTACTGATTCATTTTTCCCATTTTCCCCTTTCAAGATGTGTGTCTGTGTTTCATTAGTGGGATATTTTTGCTTCTAAAGTCTATTAATATTGTTTCCGATGTATTTGTAACAACCATTCTTTGCATTGCATTGCAATTTTGTGTATGCTGATATTTGATGGAGAAAGTTTTAAAGTTTTCTTTCCCTGTATGTTTTTCAGAAGACCTTTTTATTTATTTGATTTTTTTTCTTTTTTAAATTTTATTTCTTTTCAGTGTTCCAAAATTCATTCTTTATGCACCACACCCAGTGCTCCATGCAATCCGTGCCCTCCATAATACTCACCACCAGGCTCACCCACTCCTCACCCACTCCCAGCAAAACCCTCAGTTTGTTTCTCAGAGTTTACAGTCTATCAACCTGAGATGAATCGTGATTGGACTTTTCTTTTTAAAATGTGTCACCTTTTTGGGGTGCCTGAGTGGCTCAGTCAGTTGAAGGGCTGACTCTTGATTCTGGCTCAGGTCATGTTCTCAGGGTGGTGAGATTGAGCCCAGTGTTGAGATCTGCACTCAGTGGAAAGTCTATTTGAGATTTTCTCTCTCCCGGTCCCTCTGCTACTCCCTCTGCCTTGGCACGCTCTCTAAATAAATACATACATACATAAAACCTTTTAAAAAATGTGTCACTTTGCTGACTTCACCCGTTAGGTCATCAATCTCTTTACAGTTGGATTTTGATTACTCTACTCTGGTATATTTCATTTATATACATATGCACTCACATACCCATGTCTGCTTTAGGATCAGCTCTTCTTATCTATTATGGGTAAGGTCACATTATTTCAGTTGCTAGTATATGGTTTTATTTTTATTTATTTATTTTTTAAATATTTTATTAATTTATTTGACAGATAGAGATCGCAGGTAGGCAGAGAGAGAAAGGAGGAAGCAGGCTCCCTGCTGAGCAGAGCTCAATCCCAGGACCCTGGTTTTATTATAGAGTCAATTTGAGGTAGGATATTTTCTCTTCACATTTTCCAGATTTCCTTATGCACCTTCACCTAAATCTTCCAAATGAAATTCAGAATCATCTATTCACTCCCACTCCTATTTCTCCTCCTCTCCCCTTCCAGAATGGTGATTTGGTTGGAATGGTGTTCAACGTAAATGTTAATTTGAAAAGAATGGGCTGATTTATCTTTTCTTTCTAAAAGCAGTATGGGTCAGAATTTTTTTTTTTTTTTTTAGTGGAACAGACATTTTAAGTGAAACTCTGGGGTTAATGTTGAGGAATTTCAGCAAGGGATTGGAGGCAGAGCCATGTGGGGTAAATAAATGGGAAATTGGGGTAAGAGACGCCTAAAGAGGGTTCTAGAGAAGTTCTTTGTGTAATGTGATATAAAACTGCCTTGATTTTTTTTTAAGTCATGATAGGAAAGAGATTTATTTTTAAATTCTTTTTGAATGCTGTATTTGTCTTTCTTCTGAATACAGGCTCTGCTGAGTGTTCATGCTTACAGTGAACTTTGTGCTGTTTATCTTGTATCTGGTTAGTTTATTGAACTGGTTTAAGCTGTGAGTAGTTTCAGTTAATTATATAAGGTATTCCATATATATTGTTCAATGATTTGGGAAGTTAATGACTAGGAATGACTAAGGAGTATTTTTCTTTACGATTTGCATAACTATATTTATTTTCCCATTTCACAGCATTATCTGGGACATAAAGAACAATGCTAGGTAAGAATGGTTGGAGCTGCTGTCTTTGGGCCAACCTTGGCTTGAATGGGGCTGTATATAGGATAAGAGCATTACCTATTACATTGATTACTGTTTAAGAAACACATGTCTTTAACATGTTAAGGAAGTCTTCTGGTCTTTGAATGCTTCAAAAGATTTGTTTAAAGGAATGGGTGTTGAATTTATGAAATTTATTTTGGCCTCTATAAAGATCATTTCTTCCAACTTCAGCATCTTAAAGTGATGTGATAAATTATTAGATTGTTAACATGAAGCCCTCCTTCTATTCCTAGTAAAGTATCTGGAATTTTTTTACTGTGTATCTGAATTAATTTAGCTAGTGTTTGATTTGGAATACTGACTATTCTCACAAGTCATTCAAATATCTAGTTTTCTTTTTTGTGCCATTCATTGTCAGCTTTTGACCTGGGAGTGAAGTATCATTATAACATGAATGAAAGATTTTCCCATTATTATGTATGCTCTGGATCAAATTGTATATAATAATAATTATCTATTCCTTGAAGTTATAAAAGACTAGCAAAATTACTTGGACTACTGGTCTTTGGGGGAGTTAATTATGTTGAAAGTTCTTTTCCCATGTTTTCCCCATGGCTATAGGTTTTCTAAAGTTTTCTAATTCTTCCTGGATTAATTTTTGTTATTTTCACTCTCCTATAGAATCATCTATCTCGTTATATTTTCAAATCTCTTCATACAGGACTGTATATCCTATATTTTTATAATTTTTAAGCCTCAGCTGAGACTGTATATAATTTCTCATATCCAATTTGTATATTTGTTTGTATCTTCTTCTTCTTCTTTTTAAAAAATATTTTACTTATTATTTGACAGAGAGAGACACAGAGAGAGAAGGAACAGAAGCAGGAGTAGTGGGAGAGGGAGAAGCAGGCTTCCCACTGAGTAGAGAGCCCAATGTGGGGCTTGATCCCAGGACTCTGAGATCATGACCTGAGCCAAAGGCAGACGCTTAGTGAATGAGCTACCCAGGAGCCCCTGTTTGTTTCTTAATTTGGATTTAATAGTGACTTTTCTTTTTAAACCAGATCTTACAATTATTTATTAGTGCTATTATAGCAGTGTATAATTAATTAATATTTAACTTGATTGCATTTATTCTTTAGAGTTTTTTGTCCTTAGACTTGTTTTTCTCTTCTTGAGATGACTTATTATTTTTATTTTTTTTTAAAGAATTTTTTTTTTAAGATTTTATTTATTTATTTGACAGAGAGAAATCACAAGTAGATAGAGAAGCAGGCAGAGAGAGAGAGAGGGAAGCAGGCTCCCTGCTGAGCAGAGAGCCCAATGCGGGACTCGATCCCAGGACCCTGAGATCATGACCTGAGCCGAAGGCAGTGGCTTAAACCACTGAGCCACCCAGGCACCCCAGACTTATTATTTTTAAATTACATACTTTGTTTAACATGACTTCTTCATTTTTGAATGCTAATTTTTCCTACTGTACTTCCTGAAATGATTTGTAATTAACTCTGTGTTTAATGTTTTGTGGCTGTGATCTACACTCAAAACACTATTTATTCTGAATCATAGTTTTTCTGTCTTTGAATTACATATTCTGATTAATTATGCTGTCATTTCTAGCTTCTCTTCAGGTGGTATTTTCCAGGATGAGTGTACTGGTGGTATATATTTTTTGCATAGCTGAATGTCTGTTTTTTCCTTTATGCACGATCCTTGGGCTGGGTATAAAATTCTTGAATCCTTTCATTTTCTTCTCAAAACTCATTAGACTCTGTTCTACTTGCTTCTCAATAGGGACAATTTTGAAGTCTGAGGTAAGTCACATTTTAATTTCCTTTTTTAGGTGAACTTCTAACTTTACAATCAACAATCTGCAGGAAAAATGTTCCCCAGAGATTCAAAATTCCTCTGAAATATGTTTTTATAGAGAGTGGTTGTCTGGGATAATATAGGCCTTTCTTAGGAAAAAAAAAAAGAAACTATCTTCAGCTCTAAATTCTTCTCTACATAATTGATTTGTCTTTTATCTCGGTTGGCCCTGGTCATGTCCTCTGAAATTCTGGCTTTCTGCACAATGAATCTTTGCTCTGTATCTTCCACAACTCCCCCTTACCTCATATGATTTGTGTCTCTTTGTCACCTTTCCCTAAACAAGAGATTAACAAAAGTTTTCTGTGAAAGGCTAAATGAGGCTCAAGGGCCAAGTATTTTCAGTGCTGTGGACCATATGCTCTTGGGAGCAGTTACTCAGTTCTGCTTTTAAAGAAGCAAGAACCACCATAGAAATGCAGTAACAACTGAGTATTACTGTGTTCCAATAAGACTTTATTTACCAAAACAAGTGGCACATCAGATCAGGCCCACTGGCTGTAGTTTGCTGACCTCTGCTCTAAATTCTCAGGAGGATTCTTTGGTTTGCTTTCTAATCATGGATTTAATTCTCTGCTCTGTAGATTCTACTCTTCAGTTCCTCCAGTGAAGGATGGTCTGGTGACTGACTGTACTGGCTTAGGATGAGTTTAAATCTCAGTTCTTCCACTTACTAGTTACCCGAGTTGGGCAAGAGGTTTAACTCCTGTGTGTGCCTCTATCTTCTTGACTGTCAGTGGGTGAGACCAAGAGGCTTCGTGGGGAAGTGTTGCAAGAACTGATTAAGCTAATAGGCGTAAAGAACATAGAACAATGTCTGAGGCATTGTAAACTCTTGGTAAAAATTAGCTATTATTGATTCTTCCAGAATTTCTTTCAGATCTTTTTAGATCTCAGGCTACATCTGAACCTGCTATGTTATTTCTTATGATTCTTTATAGTTGCTATATGGTCCCATTCACTGAAGAGAACATAAAGCAGTGTACTCTATAATCTCTCAGTTTCCTATAATAAATTATTTCCTCAGGTACACTTTTCATTTGTGTTTCAATAATGTTGTCCCCCCCCCCTTTTTTTTTTACTTTACTTGGCATGGTTTGGTTTGTTCTGTGTAGTGTTATTTGAGTTAGGATTGAGCTTCCCCTCACTATTATTGCTGATATTTTTAATAATAATCCTCTTGGATCTCAGTAAGAAAGCCACACTGATATGCAAAACCTGTTGCCAAATTTCAGAGGAAGAGCTGACAAATAATCCATCTAGCCTATGCTGGGCCTCATTAAGATTTTCCCCTGCTCCTGTTCTAATCTTTATGGGTACATTTTTACTCTGGGATTATCTGAAAAATCTATGACTCTTCTTATTATGTATACAGAATTATACTTTAAAAATTATTTAATTATTTAAGAGAGAGCACATGCACATGAGTAGGGGGAGGGCAGAGTGAGAGGGAGAGAATCTTTTTTTTTTTTTAAGATTTTATTTATTTATTTGACAGAGAGAGAGATCACAAGTAGACAGAGAGGCAGGCAGAGAGAGAGGGGGAAGCAGGCTCCCTGCTGAGCAGAGAGCCCAATGAGGGGCTCGATCCCAGGTCCCTGAGACCATGACCTGAGACGAAGGCAGAAGCTGAACCCACTGAGTCCCCCACCCCCACTGCCCCAAGATGGGGAGAATCTTAAGCAGACTCCCCACTGAGCAAGGAGCCTGACACAGGGCTTGATCTCATGACTCTGCGATCATGACCTGACCCAAAACCAAGAGTCAGACACTCAACAGACTATGCCACCTAGGTGCTCTGAATTATACTCTTGAAAATCCTTTACTCCTTAAGCTTCTCCTGACTTCCTAGAGCTTCTGCTTGCTTCATGCCTCAGCAAGCACTATGTTCTTACCCTTGATTCTTATTCCTGTGTAGTCATTGGTGCTGGGGAGTTCTAGTCTTCTAAGAGACTACAGAAGAGGAAAGTCCAAATGGACAGAAATGAAGTGAGTAGTGTAGTTTCTGAGGATCTCAGGAAGTACTCAAAATTGTACAGATTATCGCCAGGTCTTGTAGTCAACAATGCAGCCTCCAAGATGCTAAAGAAGGGACTATGGGTTATTTAGTTGGGTATTTTTTCCTGCCACCTTCTTGTGGGCTATGTTTTTTTGTTTGTTTTGTTTTGTTTTTGCTTTTGTTTTTGTTTTTTCCCCAGTGTGAAGATGTGAGTCACTGGCCAATCTTTTCTTAATCACCTTTAAAGCAGAGAGTGGACAATTTGTCTTTGAGGTAAGTTTCTTTTTAGGGCTACTGTGGCATTGAATGTTTTGAGTTTTTATTTGTGAATACATCAAAGTAGGCAGGGCTGGGCTTAATTGGGAAGGGTGCCCTGACCACCAGGAAATTTCGAGGATGTGATTCTGGATAAAACACAAAGTCCACAGGAAAGAGCATGAGCTGCGGAATCAAATAGATATAGGTTAGGATGCTGACCCTGTCATCTTGCTGTGTGGTGTTGGCAAACCATTTGGCCTCTCTGAGTTTGAGTCTTCTCAAGTGTGAAAGCTATCTACCCAAGAGTTCTTATAAAGACTGAATTAAATATTATGTCTGTTAGCGCCTAAGTAAAGTTGTTCCTGAAATCCTGTCACTGTGGCTACTTCTCTTGTCATATGCTAGCATCCAAGACAGAGGATATTTTGTTTCTTTCTTTGGAGTCTGTAGAGCTGTGGTGTCTATAAGGATCATTTATACTATGAAAAGTTCATTTGCTCATTTGTAAGGATCATGTATTTAGATGAGAACATTCATAAAATCATATTAGATTAAACTATACAGAACTGCCACTATTTGATATTTTGACCGCTAACAATGGTAATGTTGTTTGGCTCAGGCTGACATAAGTAAGTCATGTTCATTCGTGTGTCTGTAATATTGTTTGAGTAAATGAAGAAAAGGACATAATTCACTTGGAAGTCCAGAGCCCAGGGTTACCCTGAACCCTGCCTTACAAGCAGCAGGTCTGAGGATTTGCTTCTGGACTTGAGAGGGGGAAAATTCTTTAGGTAACTATAAGTAACAAAGTATCCAATGGAACAGAAACAATCCTCTGGGTTGATGTGTGGTCTGGAGCCCCTGGTTTAGAGGCAGCCAGAACACAGAGTGGCCTTGAGACCTGCCTGTCAGTGGACACTGGTCTGGCAAACAGCTTGCAATAATGGAAAAAGAGGGATCTCTGTGAATGGATGTTCGTGGGGGCTGGATTTCAGCATTCAGCATGTAGAGTCAACATGAGCAAATAAACTTTCAACCATGTGGGGACCTCGGAGCTCTGTAACCCCATTTCCAGCAGGATGGACTTGGAAGCGACTCCCCTCTAGGACATGTGGTCGGAAAATTGTACCTCTGGAGGAGGGAAAAGGACAATAGTACCTCCCGTTGGAAATATGCCTCTGAGACGTTAATTCTCTCCAGTCAGGCTAAGGCCCGTCTCTTTCCCAAGTGTTCTGGCTTGTCAGTTGCCCCTGTCCTCTGAATGACAGACTGGCCAGGTGCATCTGACCCACATGGACACACGCCTGAATCTGGAACTCTGCCCTTTACCAATTTCATTGTATATCCTGAGCTAAAATTTCTTCTTCTCTGGGAAAGAGTGTGGGGGACAGTGTGGCAGGCAGATGGCAAGGGCTTGGGCTCTGACCAGCCTGGGATCTGGTCCTGGTTCTCATGGTTACATACTGGGCAATCTTCAGGAATCTGCTCAGTCTTTAGAGATCCTGGTCCTTGGCTGGCAAAAGGAGGTAACAACACATACTGCATAAGTCGTTCTGAAAATTGAACGAGGTGAAGTGTTTGGCATGAAATTCTGGGAGCTGGTGACTGTTCAATTACTGATAGCAATGCCTGTTGCTGCTCCATCCCTATTATTTTTGATTGTCTCCATGCAGGGCCAGGGGCAGGTGCACACGGGTCACTCGGGTCCTCCTCTGCCTGACAAGCCGGCTCTCCCAGCCTCCCACCTCAGAGCTCTGCAGCCCAGGAATGGGCTCGCAGGGGATGTCAGGCAGGAGGACCCATCGGGATGCCTTGCCGTGTGACAGAGCCAGAGGCAGTGCCCGGGCTGACACCAGTGCCTGGGGACGTTCCGGCCGGGAGCCAGGAGGGGCCATCCCTCCTCCCGGTGGGTCCTCTGTGCCCCAGGCGCAGCCCGGCAGCAGCGGAGGGGGCTAGCACACTGTCACCGCCTGTCGCGCAGGCCCTGTCTGCCGTGTCTGCAAATCTACCCAAGAACTAATCAGGGCACCTCCCAACTGTGGCTTCCCGGGATTCTTCTGAAGGCATATTACACCTCCACAGAGGGTATGAAGCAGAGGAAGAAGAGGAATGAAAACCATAAAGGAAAAGGTGCGGCGTTTATTGTACTCGAGAAGAGCTCGTGCTCTTCATTAAGACGCAAATGGTAGCGGTGGACCCTTCTCTTGGCTTCCTTCTCCTGGACCCTGTGCATCCCCCTGGCTTGTGCTCCCCAACATTGCAGTGGGATAAAGAGATGCGTATACTGACTGGACATGACCTGAAGTGCTCATGAGGCGGGGATGTTTGGGAAAAGGGCAGGTGGTGCCTGAGCATCACAGTCCGGGCTACAGAAAGGAGAGACCCAGCACCTGTCTTCGAAAGAGAGGAGCACGCCTCCGGTCTCTGCAGTCGCATTTCTGAAAATCTGGATAATGTTGATGGTACCACTGCAAGAAATTCCTGTCTCCCCCAGTTGCAATGATTATTACGGTAACAACTCCCGGTCTGGGAAGTGAGGCTCCGGCCCTGGAGAATAGTCGGCGATCGCCTGTAGCATAGTGTTCCACTCCACCGGCATCCTAACTAGACAGCTTTAGTTTTAGCATAAAATCCATATTCCAGACCTTTATGGAGAAGAGAGGCAAACTCCAGTGCCTCGGCAGCAAGCATCAAACGGCATTAGAATGAATTAAGGAGATTAAAGACTGTTGGGGTCCTGCTCCATTCCGCTTCCTCCAAGGAGTGGTTTTAATGGTATGGGACAAATTGGGAAAGGGAGTGGTACAGCCAGCCATGCCCACCTCACTCCAGAACACAGTGCTGGTACCCTAACAGGCGTCGGTTTCCCTGGGGGGCAAGACTGTTACAGACCCCCCGGGGTGGGTGCACAGACTGGTGTGCATGCACGGTTCTTTCCAAGCTGGGAGCCCTCCTTGAGAGCCGTTCCTGCCCCTGGGTGGGTGAAAAGTCCTTCTCCCGTCCGGCTGGGTAACAAAACCTGAGGAGGGCGTCAGATGTGTGCGCTCTGGTGTTTGGAATTTAAGTAAAATCTGTAATTTTCCCCCTGCATTTCCTCGGAGAAATTAGCTATTCTATTCACTGCATAAATTTTCAGGTTTTGCTAGCACGACACTCAGGGTGTTGAATTTTTTATGACAAAAATGCTGTAATAATTGTTGAACAGATGTAAGTGTTGGAGACCGGGCTCTGGCAGACCTCACGAAACCTTGATTAGCAATTTAACCCTGTCATCGCTTCTGTCCCGCCGCCAGGGACGACGAGGTGCAGCTTCCAGTGGTTTCACCGGGATGTGCGCAGAGGCAAAGAAAGAGTTTTCTGGAGAGGAGAGGAGATACTGTAATAAGCCTTGCTGCCCAGCCAGAGAGAAAAGCCCTCGGCATATCCCGATCCCGAAATTGCCACGTTTACCAAGTTGTCTGGCTAGGTGATTAAGAAACTAATTGACATGGAGGGACACTTGTCACGGGCCACGCAGCCCGGGTGCAGGGGGGCGGACGGGCAGCACAGCCTCTCTGGGGGGGCGGGGAGTGACAGTCGACACCCACGACTGGTGGGCTCTGCCTGGCACGGGCCAGCCGGGCCCCCATTTGCACCTCAAAGCCGAGTCACAGAGGGATCTCCCTCTGGCCGGCTGCCTCCACACGAGGCAGCCATGGGGGACTCGCGGGGACTCTGTCCACGGACGGATGAAAGCATGCAAATGCCTCTGAATCAAAAGGTAAATCAAAAGAAAATGGCAGGCCGCGAGATGAGGCGGCGGTGACAGCCCGTCAGCCGCCGTGCCACCCGACAGGCCTGGTGGCAGCACGGAGGCTGCCAAGAGAACTGCCTGAGGAGGCTGCCACGGAGACAGATGTCACGGCGAGGAGAGCGCCTCCGCCGCGTTCAGAGCAGGAAGGGGGACTCCATGTGCCACGGAGCTGCAACGTGGCTCCTAATAACGCGGGGTGTTGTCGGGGGGCCGGTGCGGGGGGGCAGGTGTCAGAGAGAGCGAGGAGGGAGACAGGAAAGGCCGGTCAGGGTGTTTGGGAAAGGAAGAGCTGGATTGCAGGCCATCCTGAGATGAGCGTTCTGAGTGTGTGAGTGAGTGTGAGTGTGTGTGCATCACACACATTCATGCACCTTTAAGGCAAGAACTTGGTTCCTCTTCCTGCATCCCAGGGTGGGCTGAGGGGAGGGCACAGGGGCTGGCGATGGCCTGCCTTTCCAGGACAGGAGTGGTGGCCCTGGTGTTTGGAGGAGGCCTTTTGGAAGGTTCTTGCCGAGATCAGTTCCTCCCAGGGCACAGAGAGCTCCCTGGCTTAGGGCGTGTGCAGAGCAGAAGGGACAGAGGCAGGCCCAGGGGAGTCTCAAGGTCTACTTGGCTCCTTCTGCTCCTGTGACACCCAGGGCCCCGAAGTCCCCAGGCTGTTCAGACCACAAGCACTCAGAGTCCTCCCTGCTGTTTTTCACGAGTGTTTCGAACTCAGATGAGTATGTGGTCGGAAAGGCAAGATCCCCATACATAAAAGCCCCGAGCAGGTGCTTGTTTAGTCTGCGCATTGGAAGCCCAATCCCAGAATGTGTGTGAAAAATAAATTTTGTTTGTCAAAGTCTAGAATGATGAACTTTCGTCTAGGAAGTGATGACAGGTAGGCTGTTAGCCGTACATGTAAAATACAACGTACTGGTTCGACCGTAAGAAATCCATTATTTTTAAAACCTGAAAAAATAAGAAAAAGCAACCAAAACCAACCACCACAACAGCAACAACAACAAAACCCAAACCCCAGAACAGTTGAAGGGAAGGCAGTCGAGGTGACAGAGTCTCACTATGTAGCGACCAGGTGGTGGAAGAGAACCCGGCACTTTACCTTGTTTTCCCACAAGCTCTACTCCAACTCCATTTACAGGCAGGGGTCGGCTGATTTCTTAGCATGGAAATGGTTTTGATGTCTCTCTGCCATTGCTTCATCTCTGCAAACACTCCCTAAGGAACCATCTCTCCATCCCGGATTTGCTGAAACTCTCAGGGTTATGATGAGTTCTTCAGGGCAGAGAGAACCCTGGAATGGTCCAGCCCGGTGGGGTGTGGACAGATGCCTTTGGGTGACAGTCTGTCTTGCGTCCGAGTAAAGCCTGCACCAGCAGACGTATGACCCTTAGCAACTCTAAGGCTTAATGCCACTCCCTTTGACATGGCATGATTACCCTCCCCACGGCAGTATGGCCGGGATGAAAACGTCCAGAAAGCTCACAGGTGGTGGGCCTCCGGCTAAGTGCTTCATGAGTAAGGGGTTATAGAGGATCACAAAACACTTAGATGCTAGTAATTGAATCCACAGTGTGGTTCCACTTAGAATTTATTGTACACTTAATTTAAGCGTAATTATATACCCCTACTCATAAATGATATGTAGTGAGATTTTGACATGCTCGTCTATCTACTAGTTGCTCTCTAAGGGAGTTCTCTCTGTTCCTTCTCTCTGTTCCAGTCCAACTCAGATGTTTCTCCCTTTCACATCCAGGTTCTGCTGCTCATCCTCCTGTTGTACTTTTTTTTTTTTTTTTTTTTTTTTTTGTACACTGTGTGTCCGTCTATGCTCAGAGGGACATTTTGTCTTGCATCAAGGTCCTTGCCACAAGGAGCAGAATATTCCCAGTCTACAGTCATTGAGTTCAGAGTTTAAATACTTTGCTCCTCAAATATCTATGAGAGAGATTGCTTTCTTCCAGTGCTTTCTGTTCTGATTCATGTTTTCATTTTTCAGTTGCTATTGTTTTATTTAATGCACTGCTAGAATAAACTACCTCATGTTCTTGGTTGACCAAGTTGGGACCCAAACTGCTACTACTTCTACCATCTCTCTAGCTCTTGAGTTTGTGCAACAGGCCAAGCATTGTGTTAGGCTCGGTGGACATATTTGGCTCCTGGTATGTCTTTGCGGTAGATACCCTTTATTGCCTTTCCATTATCTTGTGACACCCTGTCTCTTCTTTTAATAGAAGCTTATTGCAATGGCATTAAGGTACACAGCTTAGGACTGCTTAGGACACAGCTTAGGCTTCCTTCTGCTACTGGAATGACCATGGAGCAAGGTTCTAGCCAACGAGGTACAAAAGTCTGTCAGGAGTTCCTGAGAAAAGCCTTTGCTTTCCTGATAAGGAGGGAACAAACTGGCAGCTCTGTCCCTATCTTTTGCCTTGGGCATGGCTAAGATTCTGGAAGATCTCTATCTACCTTGCAGTCATTAAATGATAAACCAGTGGATTCAGGGTGGTCCTATGGAAGGAGAGAAGGCAGCTGACTCTGTGTGGCATGGTTAAACTCCTGTATCATCCTGGGGCTTCCTATTTCAAGTCTTGTTTTTCTTCCTCTTCTTCTTCTTCTTCTTCTTCTTTTTTTTTTTTTTTTT